>NC_137057.1:34755091-34792591 GCF_032717465.1 Coenobita brevimanus
GACGCTAGTTGGCAATGTCAATCTAATTATTTTTTTTTTTTTTTTCATTCTCAAATCCCTTCAATCTGGCCACGCTCTTATATCTTGTTCTCAATATCAACAGTCGATTTTATTCATCTGACTCAAGACTTCTACGGTTCTTTCATCTAACTTGGCCCAGATATTGGTCGTCCTTTGGCAGCTTATATGACGTAGGTCAGTGCCGGAATAGGACAATGCTACGGCGTTCTATGGCACTTTGTGACTAGCACCATATTCTAGCGTTACTATATCGATACAGCTCAGTATTCAAGACGGTGAGATGGTAATTACAGGTCAGTTTAGAGTAAAATAAGCATATTAGTGAGGGCGCGGGGGGGGGGGTTCTCGGAGGGGTTGATTGTATGGATGGCAAGTACAACATATGTGTATGTATGTTTATTTCCTGGTAACCAAGTGTAAACTCGATGTATGTATGGCGCGAAGACGTCCATCAGCAATGCAAAAAATAACAACAAAAAACTAATTTAAAAAAAAAAAAAAAAACTTCGTATCTTTCAAACACAGAGGATGGGTCGGCACTTAGATGACTAAAATCGTCTGACACTAACAGGAAATACATACTGGAATCCGTATTAGCACTCAGGGTCCTATGACTCGCTTAGCTGATTAAAATCGTCTGGCATTAACAGGACTAAAATATTAGCAGCCCTGTCCAGTGAAACAGTCAAGATAAAAGATAATATCAGGTACAAAGTCAGAGTCCAATGAAGACGAATACCCACAGAAAACGACACAAAAACGAAATATGGTACAAGAATTCAAAAGTCCACACAGTTTATGATCAGAACTACATTATATGAAATACGAAATGACACTATAAACAGCAGACACACACACACACACACACACACACACACACACACACACACACACACACACACACACACACACACACGCATAACTAAAACTGACTGTGAAAAATAGAGAAACTATAATCTATAGAATTAAAAAATTACAAATACAATTATCCAATATATAATACAAGTTATATATAATATAATATCACATACTAAGAAAACGAAATGGCACAGAAAACGAAATACAGACAGGATGATTAGACTGGGAAGGGAGAGTAATACAGGAGGTGGCATGTAACTCACTTGGACTAAGAGGAAAGGCAGGGGAAGGAAAAAGGCTTGAAATATTTGACAGCAAAGCAAGGAAGAGAAACATTACATGGGAAAGGATAGAATGAAATTAAAAATGACTTGGAGAAGAGGGTGGAAGAGGTGAGGAAACGAAAAAAAAAAAAAAAAAAAGGGAAGAATACTGGATCAAAGCGCTAGAGGATAGAAAAACGAGAGGAAAAACAGAATAAGGAAAATTGGAAGATAAAAGAAGAGAAGAAAAGAAGAGACGAGAGGCGGGAAAAAAAAGAGGGTTTTAAAAGAAAGGCCAGGGATGGGAAGGGGAAAGCGTGAAACATCTAAAAGCCCAGCAAGATGAATAGACACCACAAGACTGAAGGTAAATAAAAAAAGAAAAATAACTACAACCTGAGGAAAAAAAAAAATAATAGAGACGAAAATAATAGGCCCCCCCCAAAAAAAAAAGTTTGTTGAATAAAAGGAGGTGGAATGAAGGGAAGGAAAGGGAAGGAGAGATGAGAAGAAAAAAAAAATAAAGGAAAGGAGGAGAAGGGAAAAACGTATGGGAAACTCAGAGGAAAAAGGTTTGAAGTACCTAAAAGCAAAGCAAAGACGATTAATGTCGGAAAGCAGAGGATAAAACGAAAATAAAAAATGACTGTGGCAAAAGGGAGGAATGGATTAAGAAAATACAAGAAAGTAAATTAATGAAAGTTTTACTAAAATAATAATAATAATAATAATAATAATAATAATCAGTAAAAGATGCGACAAACAATCCTAGAAAAAACTACAGCACAGGGCACGACAAAAGCCTTAAGAAAAGAACAGAAGAAATACAATAATGGATACGACAGAAACCCATAAAAAAAAAATACAATAATGGGAACGACAAAAAATACAGTAATGAGAATAACAAAAACCCCTCGAGAAGAAAAACAAAATATTGGGTAAAAATATCCTAAGAAAAAGTACGAAAGTGCTGCAAGCAAAGTTCAAAGAATATTTATTTAAAAAAATAATAATAATAACACGGACAGGAGGTGGAAATGATGATGTATACGTGAGCATGAGAGAGAGAGAGAGAGAGAGAGAGAGAGAGAGAGAGAGAGAGAGAGAGAGAGAGAGAGAGAGAGAGAGAGAGAACAGATGTGAAAGAAAGAATGGAGGATAGAGGAAAAAGAAAGGAAGGGAGGGAGAAGGGTAGATTAGACAAGACTACACAAGGGAAGAGCAGAAACGAGGAATATATATATATATATATATATATATATATATATATAAAGAGAAGAACAAGAAAGAGAAAAAAAGAAATATAAATGAGAACAGAATAGAAGAATGAGAGAAGCAAATATAACAATCAGGGGAAACACAAACTAACAAAAGTGTGGAGGGAAAAGAATAATAGAGGATAAAAGAAGGAACAGAAAAATGAAAGGATGGATGAGGTGAGCGAGTGGGAGAGAGAGAACAAAGCAAGTAAGCGAGATTAGCAGCAAATGAATGCTGAAATAAACTGATAACTAGATAAATAGTTAGAGAAAGACAGACAGACAAACAGACAGATACAGAGACAGCAACAGCAACAGAGAAAGCAAAAGAAACACAGATAGATGAATGAGTGGAAAGATGAATGGGCTCAGGGAAGAAGTGAATAAATCCTGTATAAGTCTAATTCACTGTTGCATTTATCTGGATGGAAGTGTGAAAAAGGAATGATAAATGTAGGAAGGAGGGAAGGATTGTGGAAGACTGATGGAAGCGTGTGTGTGTGTTGGAGGGCAGGTAGACATGTGTTGGTAGACACAGATACAGATACAAAGGTGTGTGTGTGTATATATATATATATATATATATATATATATATATATATATATGGAGCCTCTGTGGTACAGTGGTAGAGTGTGCGTTTCGTACAAGGGTGAACCAGGGTTAGCGCCCCGCCTGGGTAATAAACTTTGGGAGTGTTCACCCGGCCACGTACCGCATTGGCGGACACAAGAGGTGCTGTGGTTGAATCAATGTCGCTTACTATAAAGTACGCTTGCACCCAGTCGGCTTGCGCGGGCCGATAACACTTGATTCACAGACTACACACACATCCAAAGCCACTAGAATTACACTTACAAGCACTTCACACCCTACATACAATCTCTACCAGACAGCCTAAGCCACTTAGTAGAGATACATTGGCTGTATCGTCCCAACATCGGTCGTGATAGGCCGGTCCTACAGTGGATAAACGGCTGATAATATATATATATATATATATATATATATATATATATATATATATATATATATATACTGTATATATATATTGTTACGGAACAGAGAAAGATAATGTACACTTTAAGTGAGAATACTAAAAAAATCACTACTGTCCCGTAAAGTTCCAGGTTCAAAACAAAAGAGTTAGGTAAAATTACAAGTTAAAGTTTAATGCTAAAACTAACAACAAAACATTCAGGACTCATAAGGATAATGTAATGGCAAAAACAGGTTAAATATATGGTTAACTGCAATAGCCTCTATTAACACGAAATTAGCATGAGTAAATTTATCTAAGTCAGCCCTGATGAAATGAAAAACACTGGGTAATGCTCAGTTAATGCAAGATAAATAATTACAGATACAAAGTATTATTACCACTGGCTGACAAAATGAATTCTACACAATTTACAAAAACTTTCCAGGCCTAAGAATTAACCTTATGCTGTACAGTACAAGAACAAAATGCAATAACACTTATACTCAAATCACACAGCTGCTAGATGGTTGGAGACTTCCTGAGAAATTCACAATAATAATAACTGTACGGGGGAGGACAGAGATGTGAACAAAATGAGGAGCAGATCTAAGTTGCAATGATGCAGAGACTGAGCTCATTATATAGGGGCCAGCAGAGCTTGATACAACTTGTAAGAAGGACGCGCAAATGAAGCCATGGGGACAAAGAGCTGACAATCCCGCACTGAACAACAGAAAGGACGACTTACTCTACTATAACGGTAGAAGGGGGGGACTGAGGCAGAACACGCTCGTGATCAAACATGCAGCATACTGTGCGTTAAAATTACACAAAGGATGATGAAATCATAGGCTATGTAACAATATATATATATATATATATATATATATATATATATATATATATATATATATATATATATATATATATATAGATAGATATATATATATAGATATATATATATATATTCACCATCCACTTACTCGATGTAGTGCAGCTCTCGGGTGTCTACCCTTTCCTCCCCTCCATCCTTCATTCCTTCCATCCTCTTCTGTTGTTCTTTTCTTTATTCTTTCCTCTTCCTTCTGCCTGTGGACGACCTCTACAGTGAGTGACAAGCCAAATGGTTTCCTGTACACCACGAAACCATTTACTACGCTGGGTGGTAACCATATAATAAAATCTTGATGCTCGGTGGATTAGTGGGTAATTACGGCGCTCCAAACGGATTGAGCCTGTGCAGGTTTACATCCAAGCGATGGTTGGGGTTTATTGCTCACGTAATGCCACTCAGGGATGAGTAAGGCTGGTCACTCTCATCTTCAGTGTTAGGACCAACTTGGCTAGCCCCGGGCTCCTGCTCTCCTCATGGGGCAACGTAGGATTGAATGATGGCTGGATGGATGGATATAGATAATTGACATAAATAGATAGATATAGATACGGTATATATTGGTTAGATAGATAGACAGATAAAAAGATAGATAGACAGCGAACAGACTGATACCCAACAAAGAGAGAGGCAAACTGATAGCCTGACATAGAATGACACATAGTGTGAAAGAAAAGATAGATAAACAGATGGATGAAAGAGGAGATCGGTAGGTAGGTCAGTAGGCAAGTAGGTTGGAAGGTTAGGAGGTAAGTAGATCATGTAGTAGGTAGATAAGCAGGGTTGTAGGGAAGTAGGTGAAATTCGATAGGAATGTTTTGTTTTATACATTTTCAAACGTGTGTGTCGGGGGTTAGGTTAAGGTAGGCAGATTGCTGTAGACTGACAGACAGAAAGACAGACAGATACATAGATAGACAGACACAAATAAACAGAGATAGCTAAACGGAAAGGTGGGGAATTTAGGTAGTCAAACAGAGAATCCTCCTGTCTATAAAAAATGTAGTTGTTTGAACGGAAATGAGGAAATAAAACACCTTGAAAGTGTGTGTGTGTGTGTGTGTGTGTGTGTGTGTGTGTGTGTGTGTGTGTGTGTGTGTATGTGTTTTTATCCTTATCTTGTATTTGACTCTTCATTAACAATCAATCTATCTATCTATTGTTACATAGCCTATGATTTCATCATCCTTTGTGTAATTTTAACGCACAGTTGCTGCATGTTTGATCACGAGCGTGTTCTGCCTCAGTCCCCCCCTTCTACCGTTATAGTAAAGTCGTTCTCTCTGTTATTCAGAGCGGGATTTTCAGCTCTTTGTCCCCATGGCTATATTTTCGCGTCCTTCTTACAAGTTGTATCAAGCTCTCCTGGCCCCTATATAATGAGCTCAGTCTCTGCATCATGGCCACTTAGATCTGCTCCTCATTTTGTTCACATCTCTGTCCTCCCCTGTACAGATGTTATTATTGTGAGTGCTCAAGAAATCTCCAAACATCTAGCAGCTGTGTGTAATTTGAGTATAACTGTTGTTGCATTTTTTCTTGTACTGTGTAGCATAGGGTTGATTCTTAGGCCTAGTGAGGTCTCTGTGATTAATGTTGGGTTTTATATCAAACATTTTAAATAATATTTTGTATCTGTAATAATTTATCTTGCATTAACTGAGCATTACCCGGTGTATTTTCATTTATCAGGGCTGACTTAGATAAATTTACTCTTGCTAATTTCGTGTTAATAGAGGCTATTGCAGTTAACCATATATTTAACCTGTTTATTTGCCATTACATTATCCTTATGAGTTCTGAATGTTTTGTTGTTAGTTTGAGCATTAAACTTTAACTTGTAATTTTACCTAACTCTTTTGTTTTGAACCTGGAACTTCACGGGACAGTAGTGACTCTTAGTATTCTCACTTAAAGTGTACGTTATCTTTCTCTGTTCCGTAACATAAATTTGGCGACCTCATATCAGGATATTCAGGATATTATCATAAGGATATTGCTTGATATTTTGTGACTGTTACTTATTCATGATGGCTACTATTACTACACTTGATGAAGCCAAAGATTTTTTGTCAAATGTGCAAACAGTGTGTGATATAGAAAACAAAACAAACAATGAACTTAAGCTTGTTGCTCAACAATTGGGAATTGCTGTTCGCTCTCATCATTCTAAAGATCAAATTGTTGACATGATTAATGAAAGTTTGTTTAATGTAACTCCTCCAAATGAGCAAACGCAGATTGAATTAGCTAAGTTACAGCTAGACCTGCAGGAGGCAAAAGCTAAGGAGGCTGAATTTCAGGCAAATGCTCGTATTCAGGAGGCACAGATACAGGCACAAATTGAACTTGCCAGGATTCAGGCAGACCATGAGTATCGCATGAAACAAGGTGGAACTGGATCATCTAGCTCTGATGATTTTGATGTGGCTAAAAATGTTAAACTTGTCCCTCCTTTTAATGAATCTGATTTAACAAAGTATTTTCAGTTGTTTGAGAGGGTAGCTACAGGTTTTAATTGGCCCAAGGAGTATTGGCCAGTACTCCTTCAAACTGTTCTCACCGGTAAAGCTCAAGTAACTTATGCATCTTTGCCTCAGGATCAATCTGATGATTATGATGTGGTTAAGAGCTTGATTCTTAAGGCCTATGAGCTTGTTCCTGAAGCTTATAGAGTAAAATTTAGGACAACTTACAAGCAAGATAAGCAATCCCATGTTGAGTATGCAAAAATCAAAGAAGATCTGTTAGAGCAGTGGTTAAATTCTAAGAATGTGGATTGTGGTTTTGACATATTTAAGCAGATGATTTTGCTGGAGTACTTCAAAAGGTGTATTAGTAAAGATGTAAGCCTATATCTTGATGAGAAAAGAATAGATAATTTGTCTGATGCTGCAGTTTTAGCTGATGAATATGTTCTCACTCACAAGAGATATTCTAAAGAAAAAGGGAAAGCTGAGTGTAAGTACGTTGCCTCTACTCAGAGTACAGGTAACAGGAAAGAGAATAAGGATGATGTTTCTCAGGAAGTAAATACCAGCTTCACCCCTAGATTTCAGAAAAGTAAATGTACTTATTGTAGTAAGCTTGGTCATACTACGGAGAGATGTTTCAGGAGACAGCGTGATGTGAACAAAAAGGAGTCTTTAAATATTCAGTCAATTGGTCTAGTGTCCACTCTTGAGAGTTCCCAGAATTCTTTAACTGAGTTAACTGAACCTGCTTTGAGGGGTAACTTAAATTCTCATGATGGAGCTCCTCTTTTGAGCAGTAACGTGGGTGACACTCTCAAGAGTTCATGTGCTAATTTCCTGTCTGATGGTTTTGTCAGTCCTCTGGACAGTAATGACAGGAAATCAGTTAAAATATATCGTGATACAGGTGCTTGCCAATCCCTTATGCCGACCAGTGTTCTAGGCTCTAATGTTAATTAATCTGATGAAACTATAATCTTACAAGGTGTAGGGAATAATTACTTCTCTGTCCCTCTGTGCAGAGTGAATTTAGAGTCTAGTTTTGCTAATGGTTCCGTTATGGTTGGGTTGGTTGAGACACTCCCAATGTCAGGTGTAACTTTCTTACTTGGAAATGATATTGGTGGAAGTCAAGTGTGTCCAGCTCCTCAGTTGTCTAGTAAGCCAGTGGCTGCGACCCAGGATTGTGATGTCCCTGATGTGTTCCCTGCATGTGCTGTCACTAGGGCTAAGTCTAAAGTTACTGGTGATTTAGAGGATAATGATGATGATGATGTTATCCTAGCTGACACTTTTCTTGCTAATTTGGACCACTCACCAGATGAGGCAGTACCCCGTAGTGTTGATAATTTGTCTCGTCAAGAGTTGGTTGAGTTGCAGGTTGCTGACCCTGAGTTGAAAGGTCTAGCTAACTCTGCTTACAGTGAAGAAGAGTCAGCCGGTGCTTCTACTTGTTATTATGTAAAGTCAGGAGTACTTATGAGGAAGTGGAGACCCCCAACAGCATCAGCCGACTGTGAATGGGAGGTTGTACATCAAGTTGTCATCCCTCGTGTTTGTAGGCAGGATATCATTCGAGTGGCTCATGATACCAGTTTGGCAGGACACCTTGGAGTGAGGAAGACTGTGGCACGCATTTTGAAACACTTCTACTGGTCAGGTATCTTCAGGGATGTTTCCTGGTATTGTAAGTCTTGTCACACCTGTCAAGTTGTGGGGAAGTGTAATCAGACCGAAAAGGTTGCACCTCTAGTTCTCATTCCTTCTTTTGAGGCGCCTTTCACCCGTGTGTTGGTGGATATTGTGGGCCCTCTTCCTAAGACTTCTTCAGGATTTTCTTATGTGTTGACCATGATTGATATGGCTACTCGTTATCCTGAAGCCATTCCACTTAGAAATATCTCAGCAAAGAACGTGGTTAAGGAAATGCTAGGGTTCTTCACAAAGTTTGGTCTGCCCAAGGAGGTACAGTCAGACCGGGGAAGTAATTTCATGTCAAACGTTTTCAAGCAGTCCCTGAAAGAGTTGGGCATCACCCAGATCACGTCTTCAGCTTACCATCCCCAGACCCAAGGAGCGTTGGAGAGATATCATCAAACACTCAAATCGATGCTCAAGAAATACTGTTTGGAACATCAGAAAGACTGGGATAAAGGTCTTCCATTCGTTGTTTTTGCTGCAAGAGAATCTCCAAATGAATCACTGGGCTTCTCACCTTTTGAACTACTGTTTGGCCATGAAGTAAGAGGACCCCTTAAGTTACTCAAGGAATGCTGGCTGTCGGAGGAAGATGACGTCAACCTGCTGGAGTATGTGATGAAGTTCAAAGAACTGCTGTCCACTGCTTTACAGCTGGCGAGAGAGAATTTAGGAGCTGCTCAGGAGAAGATGAAGACTTGGTATGATAAGAAGTCTAGGTTACGCCACTTTCAGCCAGGAGATCAGGTTTTGATTCTGCTACCAGTTCATGGGCAACCTCTTCAAGCTAAGTTTAGTGGCCCTTATTTCGTGGAGAAGAAACTCAGTGATGTCAACTATGTCATCGCCACACCAGATCGTAGAAAGAGCAAGCAACTATGTCACATCAACATGCTAAAGTTATATCACAGGCGGGACGAAAATAATCCAGTCTGCACTGTACCTGTTCCACCCGAGTCTACAAGTGAAGTTCTCCCATGCAGCATGAGCCTGAGTGATAGTTTAGGGAAGAATCCTGATATCATGAATGATCTCCAGACTAAGCTTTCTCATCTACCTCCCAAGGAAAGGCAGGAGTTTTCGGCATTACTGCAGGAGTACCCGCAAGTGTTCCGTGCTACTCCAGGAAGAACCACTGTGTTGATGCATGATGTCGATGTTGGAGACGCAAAGCCAATTAAATTGCCTCCTTACCGTGTGAACCCAGTGAAAGTTCCTCTCATCCAGAAGGAGCTTGGCTACCTGTTGGACCACAAGATGATTGAGCCCTGTCAGAGCGAGTGGAGTTCTCCTGTCACTCTAGTCCCTAAGCCAGGTGGGTCACAGAGGCTTTGCATCGACTACAGACGTGTTAATCAGATAACTAAAACAGACACTTACCCTCTCCCTCGTGTGGAAGATTGCATAGACAAGATCGGAAAGGCTAGGTACATAAGTAAGTTTGATTTGTTAAAGGGATACTGGCAAGTACCTATGACTGAACGTGCTAGGGAGATCTCATGTTTTGTAACACTAGGAAAGGCTTTTGCATGTTCTGTAATGCCGTATGGTATGAAGAATGCACCAGCCACATTTCAGAAGCTCATGAATGTTGTAACAGAGGGTTTGGCAGGGTGTGTTGTTTATATTGATGATGTATTAATCTTCAGTGACAACTGGAAAGATCACCTATGACATGTCAGTAAATTTCTTGACCGTTTAGTTCATGCTAATCTTGTAGCTAATTTATCAAAGTGTGAGTTTGGTCAAGCTAAAGTTCAGTACCTTGGGTATGTAATTGGTGATGGACATGTTGCACCACCAGGAGCTAAGGTTCAGGTTATAAGTGATCTTCCCAGACCTAAAAGTAGGAAAGAGCTACAAAGATTTTTGGGAATTATAGGTTATTACAGGAGATTTGTTCTTAACTTTTCAATTCTTGTATCACCACTTACAGACCTACTGAAAAAGGGAGTTAAATTTGTCTGGACCAGTAACTGTGAATCCTCTTTCAACAAACTTAAAGCTATTCTATTAAGTCAGCCAGTGCTCACTACTCCAAATTTTGCTAAGCCTTTTAAGATGGCTGTTGATGCAAGTGATACAGGAGCTGGGGCTGTTTTGGTGCAAGAGGATGATCAGGGTATTGAACACCCTGTATCTTATTACAGTAAGAAGTTCACTCCACCTCAAAAGAACTACTCAACTATTGAGAAAGAGCTTTTGGCCTTGATTTTGGGTTTACAGCATTTTTCATTTTATTTGTGTTCTGGTTTTGACCCCATAGTCATTTATACCGATCATAACCCACTGAAATTCCTTAGTAAGTTTAAAGATAAAAATCAGAGATTGACAAGATGGAGTCTACTTCTTCAGGAGTATTCATTAGACATACAACATGTCAAGGGGAAAGAAAATGTTATTGCAGATTGCTTATCTAGACTTTAGACAGATTGTTTTAGAGTAATAAGAAATTTCCTTTGTAAATTTCTTTTTCTTTGTGGGGAGGTGTTACATAGCCTATGATTTCATCATCCTTTGTGTAATTTTAACGCACAGTTGCTGCATGTTTGATCACGAGCGTGTTCTGCCTCAGTCCCCCCCTTCTACCGTTATAGTAAAGTCGTTCTCTCTGTTATTCAGAGCGGGATTTTCAGCTCTTTGTCCCCATGGCTTCATTTGCGCGTCCTTCTTACAAGTTGTATCAAGCTCTGCTGGCCCCTATATAATGAGCTCAGTCTCTGCATCATGGCCACTTAGATCTGCTCCTCATTTTGTTCACATCTCTGTCCTCCCCTGTACAGATATTATTATTGTGAGTGCTCAAGAAATCTCCAAACATCTAGCAGCTGTGTGTAATTTGAGTATAACTGTTGCTGCATTTTTTCTTGTACTGTGTAGCATAGGGTTGATTCTTAGGCCTAGTGAGGTCTTTGTGATTAATGTTGGGTTTTATATCAAACATTTTAAATAATATTTTGTATCTGTAATAATTTATCTTGCATTAACTGAGCATTACCCGGTGTATTTTCATTTATCAGGGCTGACTTAGATAAATTTACTCTTGCTAATTTCGTGTTAATAGAGGCTATTGCAGTTAACCATATATTTAACCTGTTTATTTGCCATTACATTATCCTTATCAGTTCTGAATGTTTTGTTGTTAGTTTGAGCATTAAACTTTAACTTGTAATTTTACTTAACTCTTTTGTTTTGAACCTGGAACTTCACGGGACAGTAGTGACTCTTAGTATTCTCACTTAAAGTGTACGTTATCTTTCTCTGTTCCGTAACATAAATTTGGCGACCTCATATCAGGATATTCAGGATATTATCATAAGGATATTGCTTGATATTTTGTGACTGTTACTTATTCATGATGGCTACTATTACTACACTTGATGAAGCCAAAGATTTTTTGTCAAATGTGCAAACAGTGTGTGATATAGAAAACAAAACAAACAATGAACTTAAGCTTGTTGCTCAACAATTGGGAATTGCTGTTCGCTCTCATCATTCTAAAGATCAAATTGTTGACATGATTAATGAAAGCTTGTTTAATGTAACTCCTCCAAATGAGCAAGCGCAGATTGAATTAGCTAAGTTACAGCTAGCCCTGCAGGAGGCAAAAGCTAAGGAGGCTGAATTTCAGGCAAATGCTCGTATTCAGGAGGCACAGATACAGGCACAAATTGAACTTGCCAGGATTCAGGCAGACCATGAGTATCGCATGAAACAAGGTGGAACTGGATCATCTAGCTCTGATGATTTTGATGTGGCTAAAAATGTTAAACTTGTCCCTCCTTTTAATGAATCTGATTTAACAAAGTATTTTCAGTTGTTTGAGAGGGTAGCTACAGGTTTTAATTGGCCCAAGGAGTATTGGCCAGTACTCCTTCAAACTGTTCTCACCGGTAAAGCTCAAGTAACTTATGCATCTTTGCCTCAGGATCAATCTGATGATTATGATGTAGTTAAGAGCTTGATTCTTAAGGCCTATGAGCTTGTTCCTGAATATTATAGAGTAAAATTTAGGACAACTTACAAGCAAGATAAGCAATCCCATGTTGAGTATGCAAAAATCAAAGAAGATCTGTTAGAGCAGTGGTTAAATTCTAAGAATGTGGATTCTGATTGTGACAAATTTAAGCAGATGATTTTGCTGGAGTACTTCAAAAGGTGTATTAGTAAAGATGTAAGCCTATATCTTGATGAGAAAAGAATAGATAATTTGTCTGATGCTGCAGTTTTAGCTGATGAATATGTTCTCACTCACAAGAGATATTCTAAAGAAAAAGGGAAAGCTGAGTGTAAGTACGTTGCCTCTACTCAGAGTACAGGTAACAGGAAAGAGAATAAGGATGATGTTTCTCAGGAAGTAAATACCAGCTTCACCCCTAGATTTCAGAAAAGTAAATGTACCTTTTGTAGTAAGCTTGGTCATACTACAGAGAGATGTTTCAGGAGACAGCGTGATGTGAACAAAAAGGAGTCTTTAAATATTCAGTCAATTGGTCTAGTGTCCACTCTTGAGAGTTCCCAGAATTCTTTAGCTGAGTTAACTGAACCTGCTTTGAGGGGTAACTTAAATTCTCATGATGGAGCTCCTCTTTTGAGCAGTAACGTGGGTGACACTCTCAAGAGTTCATGTGCTAATTTCCTGTCTGATGGTTTTGTCAGTCCTCTGGACAGTAATGACAGGAAACCAGTTAAAATATATCGTGATACAGGTGCTTGCCAATCCCTTATGCCGACCAGTGTTCTAGGCTCTAATGTTAATTAATCTGATGAAACTGTAATCTTACAAGGTGTAGGGAATAATTACTTCTCTGTCCCTCTGTGCAGAGTGAATTTAGAGTCTAGTTTTGCTAATGGTTCCGTTATGGTTGGGTTGGTTGAGACACTCCCAATGTCAGGTGTAACTTTCTTACTTGGAAATGATATTGGTGGAAGTCAAGTGTGTCCAGCTCCTCAGTTGTCTAGTGAGCCAGTGGCTGCGACCCAGGATTGTGATGTCCCTGATGTGTTCCCTGCATGTGCTGTCACTAGGGCTAATTCTAAAGTTACTGGTGATTTAGAGGATAATGATGATGATGATGTTATCCTAGCTGACACTTTTCTTGCTAATTTGGACCACTCACCAGATGAGGCAGTACCCCGTAGTGTTGATAATTTGTCTCGTCAAGAGTTGGTTGAGTTGCAGGTTGCTGACCCTGAGTTGAAAGGTCTAGCTAACTCTGCTTACAGTGAAGAAGAGTCAGCCGTGCTTCTACTTGTTATTATGTAAAGTCAGGAGTACTTATGAGGAAGTGGAGACCCCCAACAGCATCAGCCGACTGTGAATGGGAGGTTGTACATCAAGTTGTCATCCCTCGTGTTTGTAGGCAGGATATCATTCGAGTGGCTCATGATACCAGTTTGGCAGGACACCTTGGAGTGAGGAAGACTGTGGCACGCATTTTGAAACACTTCTACTGGCCAGGTATCTTCAGGGATGTTTCCTGGTATTGTAAGTCTTGTCACACCTGTCAAGTTGTGGGGAAGTGTAATCAGACCGAAAAGGTTGCACCTCTAGTTCTCATTCCTCCTTTTGAGGCGCCTTTCACCCGTGTGTTGGTGGATATTGTGGGCCCTCTTCCTAAGACTTCTTCAGGATTTTCTTATGTGTTGACCATGATTGATATGGCTACTCGTTATCCTGAAGCCATTCCACTTAGAAATATCTCAGCAAAGAACGTGGTTAAGGAAATGCTAGGGTTCTTCACAAAGTTTGGTCTGCCCAAGGAGGTACAGTCAGACCGGGGAAGTAATTTCATGTCAAACGTTTTCAAGCAGTCCCTGAAAGAGTTGGGCATCACCCAGATCACGTCTTCAGCTTACCATCCCCAGACCCAAGGAGCATTGGAGAGATATCATCAAACACTCAAATCGATGCTCAAGAAATACTGTTTGGAACATCAGAAAGACTGGGATAAAGGTCTTCCATTCGTTGTTTTTGCTGCAAGAGAATCTCCAAATGAATCACTGGGCTTCTCACCTTTTGAACTACTGTTTGGCCATGAAGTAAGAGGACCCCTTAAGTTACTCAAGGAATGCTGGCTGTCGGAGGAAGATGACGTCAACCTGCTGGAGTATGTGATGAAGTTCAAAGAACTGCTGTCCACTGCTTTACAGCTGGCGAGAGAGAATTTAGGAGCTGCTCAGGAGAAGATGAAGACTTGGTATGATAAGAAGTCCAGGTTACGCCACTTTCAGCCAGGAGATCAGGTTTTGATTCTGCTACCAGTTCATGGGCAACCTCTTCAAGCTAAGTTTAGTGGCCCTTATTTCGTGGAGAAGAAACTCAGTGATGTCAACTATGTCATCGCCACACCAGATCGTAGAAAGAGCAAGCAACTATGTCACATCAACATGCTAAAGTTATATCACAGGCGGGACGAAAATAATCCAGTCTGCACTGTACCTGTTCCACCCGAGTCTACAAGTGAAGTTCTCCCATGCAGCATGAGCCTGAGTGATAGTTTAGGGAAGAATCCTGATATCATGAATGATCTCCAGACTAAGCTTTCTCATCTACCTCCCAAGGAAAGGCAGGAGTTTTCGGCATTACTGCAGGAGTACCCGCAAGTGTTCCGTGCTACTCCAGGAAGAACCACTGTGTTGATGCATGATGTCGATGTTGGAGACGCAAAGCCAATTAAATTGCCTCCTTACCGTGTGAACCCAGTGAAAGTTCCTCTCATCCAGAAGGAGCTTGGCTACCTGTTGGACCACAAGATGATTGAGCCCTGTCAGAGCGAGTGGAGTTCTCCTGTCACTCTAGTCCCTAAGCCAGGTGGGTCACAGAGGCTTTGCATCGACTACAGACGTGTTAATCAGATAACTAAAACAGACACTTACCCTCTCCCTCGTGTGGAAGATTGCATAGACAAGATCGGAAAGGCTAGGTACATAAGTAAGTTTGATTTGTTAAAGGGATACTGGCAAGTACCTATGACTGAACGTGCTAGGGAGATCTCATGTTTTGTAACACTAGGAAAGGCTTTTGCATGTTCTGTAATGCCGTATGGTATGAAGAATGCACCAGCCACATTTCAGAAGCTCATGAATGTTGTAACAGAGGGTTTGGCAGGGTGTGTTGTTTATACTGATGATGTATTAATCTTCAGTGACAACTGGAAAGATCACCTATGACATGTCAGTAAATTTCTTGACCGTTTAGTTCATGCTAATCTTGTAGCTAATTTATCAAAGTGTGAGTTTGGTCAAGCTAAAGTTCAGTACCTTGGGTATGTAATTGGTGATGGACATGTTGCACCACCAGGAGCTAAGGTTCAGGTTATAAGTGATCTTCCCAGACCTAAAAGTAGGAAAGAGCTACAAAGATTTTTGGGAATTATAGGTTATTACAGGAGATTTGTTTTTAACTTTTCAATTCTTGTATCACCACTTACAGACCTACTGAAAAAGGGAGTTAAATTTGTCTGGACCAATAACTGTGAATCCTCTTTCAACAAACTTAAAGCTATTCTATTAAGTTAGTCAGTGCTCACTACTCCAAATTTTGCTAAGCCTTTTAAGATGGCTGTTGATGCAAGTGATACAGGAGCTGGGGCTGTTTTGGTGCAAGAGGATGATCAGGGTATTGAACACCCTGTATCTTATTACAGTAAGAAGTTCACTCCACCTCAAAAGAACTACTCAACTATTGAGAAAGAGCTTTTGGCCTTGATTTTGGGTTTACAGCATTTTTCATTTTATTTGTGTTCTGGTTTTGACCCCATAGTCATTTATACCGATCATAACCCACTGAAATTCCTTAGTAAGTTTAAAGATAAAAATCAGAGATTGACAAGATGGAGTCTACTTCTTCAGGAGTATTCATTAGACATACAACATGTCAAGGGGAAAGAAAATGTTATTGCAGATTGCTTATCTAGACTTTAGACAGATTGTTTTAGAGTAATAAGAAATTTCCTTTGTAAATTTCTTTTTCTTTGTGGGGAGGTGTTACATAGCCTATGATTTCATCATCCTTTGTGTAATTTTAACGCACAGTTGCTGCATGTTTGATCACGAGCGTGTTCTGCCTCAGTCCCCCCCTTCTACCGTTATAGTAAAGTCGTTCTCTCTGTTATTCAGAGCGGGATTTTCAGCTCTTTGTCCCCATGGCTTCATTTGCGCGTCCTTCTTACAAGTTGTATCAAGCTCTGCTGGCCCCTATATAATGAGCTCAGTCTCTGCATCATGGCCACTTAGATCTGCTCCTCATTTTGTTCACATCTCTGTCCTCCCCTGTACAGATATTATTATTGTGAGTGCTCAAGAAATCTCCAAACATCTAGCAGCTGTGTGTAATTTGAGTATAACTGTTGTTTCATTTTTTCTTGTACTGTGTAGCATAGGGTTGATTCTTAGGCCTAGTGAGGTCTTTGTGATTAATGTTGGGTTTTATATCAAACATTTTAAATAATATTTTGTATCTGTAATAATTTATCTTGCATTAACTGAGCATTACCCGGTGTATTTTCATTTATCAGGGCTGACTTAGATAAATTTACTCTTGCTAATTTCGTGTTAATAGAGGCTATTGCAGTTAACCATATATTTAACCTGTTTATTTGCCATTACATTATCCTTATGAGTTCTGAATGTTTTGTTGTTAGTTTGAGCATTAAACTTTAACTTGTAATTTTACCTAACTCTTTTGTTTTGAACCTGGAACTTTACGGGACAGTAGTGACTCTTAGTATTCTCACTTAAAGTGTACGTTATCTTTCTCTGTTCCGTAACACTATCTGTATCTGTCTGTCTTTCTGTCTGTCTATCTGTCTATCTATCTGTTTATCAGTCTTTCTGTCTAACACCTAGAGCCAACATACTTGAGGTAATGCACTAACTATTTAAAGTCTTGCAGTTTACTCTCTCTCTCTCTCTCTCTCTCTCTCTCTCTCTCTCTCTCTCTCTCTCTCTCTCTCTCTCTCTGCATTTCTTCTGTTATTTCATTTCTCCGTCTCCTCCTCATGACCATCATCATCATCATCATCATCATCATCATCGTTACCGTCTCTATCATCTCTGTTTATCTATTTGCATTGTTCTATTAATCTACCAAACAATCTATCTACCTGTCTATCCATCTGTTTATCTATCTGTCTTTCAATCTATCTTTCCTATAATGGCCTTGTAGTAATAGCTTGCTCTTTTAATTAACCTACTTGCAACGTACGCCTCCCTTGTTTCCCTCTTTTCTCCACTTTTTCTCTCCATCTGTTCCTCCCTTGTCTATTTTTTCCGCAGTTCTCTCTCTCTCTCTCTCTCTCTCTCTCTCTCAAACGCTGCAGGCTGTGAGACGAGTTACGTTAGGCAGCACTCAGTGCCGGGTGAGAGGGTGACAATAAAGATGAAAGTGAATGAAAGTCAGTGGAGGAGAACACGTGTGTAGGAAAGGTGAAATAGACAGAGGCGAAGATCGAGGGAGGAAAGAAAGAAAAGGAGAGGGAGACAGCAAGGGAAAGTGAGAATGAGAAAGAAAAGAAAGAAAGGAAAGGAAGGAGAGAAAGAAGGGGTGAGTGAAAGTGACTAAAGGAAAGAAAGCGAGGAAGGGAAAGAAAGAAACAGGAAAGGAAAAGATAGAGAATAAGTGAAAAAGGGACAGAAAAGGAATATAACCCATGAATATGACAGAAGGATGAAGGGAAAATGCAATAACTATGACTTTCTGCACGAGAATGGATGATGAAAATGAAGATAGTATGAATATAAAAGTAATAATGAAGATGGTATAAGGACGAAAGTGACTAATGAAGATGGTGCAAGGACGAAAGTGACTAATGAAGATGGTGCAAGGACGAAAGTGAATAATGAAGATGGTATAAGAACGAAAGTGACTAATGAAGATGGTGCAAGGACGAAAGTGAATAATGAAGATGGTGCAAGGACGAAAGTGACTAATGAAGATGGTGCAAGGACGAAAGTGAATAATGAAGATGGTATAAGAACGAAAGTGAATAATGACATTGGTATAAGAACGAAAGTGAATAATGACATTGGTATAAGGACGAAAGTGAATAATGAAGATGGTATAAGGACGAAAGTGAATCTTGAAAAACTGAGTGAGTGAGTAAGGTGGTGAGGGTGGTGATGAATGTGTAGGAGGTATGATGGAGAGAGAGAGAGAGAGAGAGAGAGAGAGAGAGAGAGAGAGAGAGAGAGAGAGAGAGAGAGAGAGAGAGAGAGAGATGGGGGGGGGTAGGCAGGCCCCTGAAATTATTAAAACCAACATCCAGGAGTATAGAAACAAATCACAGCCCAAGCCTCAATAAATTAAAAGCCAAAACATTCGTCCACGCATACGTATCGTCCGCCATCATTATAAAACTAGATCAGTAATCTTCTGGCAATCGGAGGCATATCATTGCAGTGTTTATTTGCTCTCCTGTGTAGAATAAATAAAATAAATAAATAAATAAATATTCCTTTCGTAATCGGAGACATATCATCGCAGCTTTGCCAAAATTATGAACCAACAAGCCAGATATCCCGGGACACTGCCCACAAAGTTTGGATGCAATTTGCCACTTAATTTTGAGATATTTTGACAGAAGGCAGACACACACACGTGGACACAGAAGTAGGCGATTACATTATCAACTCGCTAGGTGGGTGAGAACAAGGAGCTGTGAATTATATCTATATTTTCAGCCCATTCACAAAACATCTTGAAATGGGAATTTTCAAACTTTAATGAACTGAATACTCAGAAAATGTAATCCTTTCTGTTCGTGGTTGTATTCTGTATAATTTTACCTGCAGGGTGGGTCGTTAATAGCGCTCCACTTGAAACTCACCTGGCGATATATATGTATTGCGGGGAGGGCTCATTTTGCTGGTGTGGGCGTGGGTTTGCCAATGAGAGTAAGAGATCAATAAATGATGCAAGATAGACACTTATAACAACGAGCCGAACCAACACCACACGAGTTATACAGTACCCGGCAGAATGGAAGGGCAGTGTTTTATATACACCAACCTGTATGTGCAGACGATGTTACATTAAGTTCAGGAGAGATTTTCCAGCTGGAGGGGTTAGATATATCATTAATTATTATCCCCTTTACTATACTCTGTTCACTTTATCCAGGACTAAAACTGCCTTGTCTCCATCTTGATTGCTGAAATGTAGCTATAGATTAATTATAGAAGAGAGAGAGAGAGAGAAAGAGAGAGAGAGAGAGAGAGAGAGAGAGAGAGAGAGAGAGAGAGAGAGAGAGAGAGAGAGAGAGAGAACTGTGGAAAAAAAATAGACAAGGGAGGAACGAAGAAGTTCTAGGAAGAGGATGCAGAGCTTTAGTATTGTCTTATCCTGCTACTGAGCTACAGGAATGAAGTTGTAAAAGGATGAAAATCTGGGTAAAGTTAAGTGAATGAACTATAACAAAGGTTTAATCTAACTTGCATTAAAACGTCTGGATATAGCAAGAAAAGACTAGAAATAACACGTCATAGGTTTGAAGGAATTATAATAAGGTAACAACAAGAACAACATTTAGGTAGGTGGGGGCACTTACCATCCCCTCACTTGATGTAGTGCTGCTCTCAGGTGTCTGCCCTTTCCTCTCCCCCATCCTTCTTTCCTTCCATCCTCGTCAGTCTTTCTTTCCTTCGTTCTTTCCTCTTCCTTCTGCCTGTGGGTGACTTTACACTCCCTCTTCTGTCTTTCTTTCCTTCATTCTTTCCTTTTTGTTCTGCCTGTGTAAGACTCTACACCGAGTGACAAGCCAAATGGTTTCCTGTACATCAGGAAACCATTTACTATGCTGGTTGGTAACCATATAACCAAAAATTTGGCCCCTGGTGGTTTAGTGGGTAATTCGCTCCAATCGGATTGAGCCAGTGAAGGTTTATATCGAAGTGGTGGATGAGGTTCATCGCTCACGTAATGCCACTCAGGGATGAGTGAGGCTGATCACTCTCATCTTAAATGTCAGTGCCAAATTGCCTAGCCTTAGGCTCCTACGCTCCTTATCGGGGAATGTAGGATTGGATGATGATGAATGAACAACAAGAACAGCAACAAGAAGGTGCCAGCAAATAATACACTGATTCATAAATTAATCCAAAGGCACCGAAGTATGTTTTTTTTTTTTTTCTGTCCATTTTTTAAAATCTCGGAGAGTGAGAAGTCAAAGGTGTTGTTAAAACCAAATAAATAATCTAAATAAACTACATCACTGATATCTAAGGAAATATGTAGGGCGTGAAGTCTATGCATTTTTTCTTTTTTTCTTTTTTTATGTGTACAGCGAGAGGCCCAAGAAATTATTCATGGAACCTGTCGAGCTGGGTCTTTCATCACAGATAAATTTTCAATAGAGGAAGTCTGTTGGCGTTTCCCTCTTTTATATTCTCCCTATTGTTTTATCTTTATCTCCTACTCCCTCTGCGTATTCTTCTTTCCTTGCTCTATGCCCTTTTATATTCAATTTTCACCGTCAAATTTTGAACAACGAAGGTCTATTTCCTTGTTCTCCCCCTATACCCTCCCTGTTCTTTCCCTTCCTTGGTTTTTATCGTCTGTTCTCTCTATACATTCTTTTGTTGCTTTTTCTATGATTCTGTTATTTTGTTCTATCATCCCCAAATGAAAAAAAGGAGGTTAATTGTCTTTTTCTCTGCCTTTTTCTCCCCTCATATTCTATCTATTCCTTCTCCCGCTCACCTGTTGCTGCTCTTCCTGCTATGCATTTTTCTCTTCCTTGTTCTGTGCATTATTTCATTTTTTTTGCTGTTATGCCCAAATTTGATCAAAAGAGTTCCACTGACATTTTCTAGGCCTATTCCTTCCCCTATATCCCCCCCCCCTATTCCTTTTCTTGTCTCCTTTTTTATCTTCTGTTCCCTCTGTGCATTTTTTATTGCATCTTCTATGCTATATATTATTACTTTTTCCTATTGCTCCCAAATTATCAACAATGAAATTTTATTGTATTTTTCTTGGTTCCTCCCCTTCTCTCAGCCATTTCATCTTTGTCACCTTCAACTCAGTTCAATTCTTTTTCAATCACAGCCAAATTTTCAACAACAGAGGACTTCTGGCTTTTTCTCTGTCTTCTCGGTCTTGTGTCCCCCTTATACCCTTCATATTCCTACCCTTTAATTATTTATTTCTTCTGTCCCTTCTATGCCTTCTGCCTTTCCATGGTATTTGCATTATTCCCTGTTTTTTCTTTTCTTTTCTTTATTTTTATTTTTTTTCAAATACAGCTAAGTCTTCAACACCGGAGTTTTATTGGTTCTTCTCTCTTCTTTTCCTTCTCGTATATCTTCCTTATTCCCTTTCACTAGATCAGAAGAGAATAATTGGTAATGCTAAAAAACTGCGAGGTAATGGCAGAATAGAGTGAGAGAGACATAACTCTTTATGCATTAAGGAAAGACAACCTGAGAGCCGGCAAAAACTTTCAAGTTTACACACACACACACACACACACACGCATATATATATATATATATATATATATATATATATATATGTGGAGGGATGGGGTGGAGAGGTATATGAGAGAGGGGTGTGTGAGCTGGGAGCAGGGCAATGAAATGGCGGAGGAAAGGGCGACGTGGAGGCGATTTGTTTGTGGCCACCCCAAACGGGATTGAGGCGTCTGGCAACAGATAGATAGATAGATAGATAGATAGATATATATATATGTGCGTGTGTGTGTGTGTGTGTGTGTGTGTGTGTGTGTGTGTGTGTGTAAACTTGAAAGTTTTTGCCGGCTCTCAGGTTACGTGTCCTTTCTTAATGCATAAAGACTTATGTCTCTCTCACACTATCCTCCCATTACCTCGCAGTTTATTAGCAGTACCATTTATTATTTTCTTCTTATATTTATACTGTATATATATATATATATATATATATATATATATATATATATATATATATATATATATATATATATATATATATATATGAGCCTCTGTGGTACAGTGGTAAAGTGTGCGTGTTCGTACGCTGAAGAATGAGGGTTCGCACCCCGCCAAGGTAATAAACTTTGGGAGCGTTCTTCACGCCACGTACTCCATTGGCGGACACAAGGGGTGCTGTGGTTGAACCAGTGTCACATACTATAAGGTCTGCTTGCACCCAGTCGGCTTGCGCGGGCCGATTACACTTGGTTCACTGACTACACACACATATCCAAAGACATTCCAACACAATGATTACACTTACAAGCACTTCTCACCCGACATACAATCTCTACTAGACAGACTAAGCCACTTGGTAGAGATACATTGGCTGTATCGTCCCCACTTCGGTTGGGATAGGCCGGTCCTGCAGTGGATACTCAAACGGCTGATGAGATGATTTATATATATATATATATATATATATATATATATATATATATATATATATATATATATATATTACAAGACAAAATTAAGATCATCATATAAAAAAAAAAAAATCTGTTCAATCCAGTTTACACTGTCACATTGTAATCAACCCCATAAGCCGTTCAGATGTCAGTTTTATGTTATTGCTGTTACAACCAGATGATTTTTATTTGTAAGAGAGCACCCTGGTTATGAAGGGGTGAATGAAAGCTATATCTAACCCCTCCAGTTCGTAAGTTTATCCTTATCCAACGAAAATCGTCTTGAACCAGCAAGAATATGTCAGCAGAATGCGTCACCTGATTCAACGGGACAATAGACAGATTATGAAGGCAGTGGGACAGACTACTGAGGGAGACGTTTACAGAGTTTCATATGGGAAATACAGATCGTTAACCATTTTACTTTGCTGATGGTGCTATGTAAAATGAAGTGCAGTTTAACCATTTATAATTCTCAAGGTATTTTAAAATTGAATATCATAAATAAGGGCCTGTCCACACCTTCGTGTACTCATTTATAATAGTTTTAAAAATTAACACTCACTTCTTCCTGCACGAACCTCTACTGGATTGGAGCAGAATCGACCGACCTCCATATGCAGTGAGAGAGAGAGAGAGAGAGAGAGAGAGAGAGAGAGAGAGAGAGAACAGGTTATTGTAGCTCTTAAAAGTCTGTGTTTATAGTTATACTTGTTACGTGTGTTCATTATTTTGTTCGTGTGACTGTGTATATGACAGAGGAGCTAGTTGGAGAAGAACAAAGGGGATTTAGGAAGGGAAAAGGGTGTGTAGATCAGATATTTGTTCTAAGATGTTTAGTGGAGAAGTATCTAGAGAAGGGAAGGAAAGTGTATGCTGCCTTCATGGACTTGGAGAAAGCTTATGACAGAATAGATAGGCAAGGTATGTGGAAGGTATTAAGAATATATGGAGTGGAGGGGAAATTGTTGAGTGCTGTGAAGAGTATGTACGAGGGAGCTAGGGCTACGGTGCGAGTGGATGGTGAGCTGAGTGAGTTCTTTGATCTCAATGTGGGACTGAAACAGGGTTGTGTGATGTCTCCATGGCTGTTTAATATATACATGGCTGGGGTTGTAAAGGAGGTGCAGGGTAGGGCAGTGGATGTGGGGGTGGCTCTAATGAATGAGGGTGAGATTTGAAAGCTTCCGGTGTTGCTGTTTGCTGATGATACAGTACTGTTGAGTGAAGATGAATGGGAGTTGCAAGGTTTGGTGAATGAATTTGGGACAGTGTGTAGGAGGAGGAATCTGAAAGTTAATGTAAACAAAAGTAAAGTTATGGTGTTTGAGAAGAATGAAGTCACAGAGTGTGCAGTGAGGTTGGATGGTGAGGATATGGAGAATGTGAGTGCATTCAAGTACTTGGGTAGTGTGATGAGTAAGGATGGAACTTTGGAGGATGAAGTGTGTGAAAGGGTACAGCAGGGAAGGAAGGTTGTTGGTACACTGAAAGCAGTGATGAGAAATAGGGAGGTGAGTATGGAAGTTAAGAAGTCACTGCATGATAGTATTGTGATACCTACCCTGACGTATGGAAGCGAGGCATGAACCTTGCAAGAGGGGAACAAGTCAAGAGTGAGAGCAGTGGAAATGAGTTACTTGAGAGGAGCATGTGGAGTGACGTGGAGGGACAGGTTGACGAATGAAGAAGTGAAGGAACGCTGTGGGGTGGATGTGGATGTGGTTGAAAAGATTAGGAGAAATACCCTGAGGTGGTTTGGACATGTGAAGAGAATGGAGAATGAAAGACTGACTAAGAGGGTGTATGTAGCTGAGGTGGAGGGAGGGAGAGGGAGAGGTAGACCGAGGATGAGGTGGAGGGATGGAGTTGAGATGAATATGAGGGAGGGGGGGGGTGAGTTGGGGGGAGGGTAGTCAAATGGTGGGTGACAGAGCGACTTGGAGGCGTTTTGTCTGCGGCCACCCTTTGCGGGATTAGGGCGTCGGGCTATAGATAGATAGACTGTGTATAAGATAGGTGATGTGCTTACATTATCATCATCATCATCCAGACCTCTTTTCTCACCCTAGGGCAGGGTGAAGAGTAGCAATGTCCAGACAGCCCAAATTTGCCCAATCCAATGGCCCACGCTTCCATTCACTCATCATTCAAGCCCCCGGAATCCTGGCTCTATCGGATATGCCAAAAACATTCACCACGTTGTGTAGCTTCACATAAACGTATCCGATAAAGTCAGTCCGGAAGCTGCCACGTTAAAAAGGGATGCACTTCTCACAACATTCATCCAGCCAACTCGATATCTTGTCAGTTCCCTAGCCTCACCGACTTCCAAACCTCTCCTCCTCACACACTCATCCACCATATCACTCCACCTTCTCCTTGGCCTACCTCGCATCCTCTCTCCTTCAGATTCACTTAGATATACCTTTTTCACCATTCTATTGTTATTCATTCTCTCCATATGACCATACCGTCTCAGTGCACTCTCTTCATTTCTGATGTCCACAGACTTCCTCGCTCCACATCTTTCACGAATCACACTATTTTCTATCCTATCCACTCTCTGTACTCCACATACATTCCTCAGCAGTCCCATCTCCACTGCTCTTACTCTTGACTCTTCATTTTCATGTCACACCATTCTCTTACAACCACATGTTAAAGTTGGCACTAACATTTCTTCATGTAAGCCTCGTGCAGCTGCAACAATCAAGCCTTTGTTTCTTATCAAGGCTTTCATTGCACCAGCTACTTTTCTTCCTTGTGTCACTCTACTTTCCACATCTTTTGCACATTTTCCTCTCCTTCCTATCACTGTACCCAGGTATTTGAACTCTCTCCAATGCCAGTCTCCATTCACTGTAATATCACAATGGAAGTCACCTTCTCTCTCAATAACCATAACTTTACTCTTTTCTACATTTACTCTCAAGGAACGACGCTCACAGACATCAGCAAAACTCTGCACTAGCCTACCAAGTTCCTGTCCTGTATTTGCAAGTAGTACTACATCAGCAGCATACAACAAATTTGAGATATTCCATCCATCACCTTTCATTACCAAAGCCATCCCCTTCTCCATTACTCGTGTTTTTACTTTTTTCATCACCCCATCCATATATATATTGAATAACCACGAGGAAATCACACAACCTTGTCGCACGTCCATATCGATCGTGAACCATTCACTTAGATGCCCATTAACCCTTACACATGCATCTCTACCATCATAAAAACTCTTGACAGCACCTAGCAGCTTACCATCTACACCGTGCATGCGCAAAAGTTTCCACAATCCCACTCTGTCTACTTTGTCGTATGTTTTTTTTCCAGATCCATGAATACCATAATCACCTTATGGTCCTTCTCACAAGCCTTCTTTGCTATCTATCTCACTGCAAATTTTTTGATCCATACATCCTCTGCAACTCCTAAAGCCACCCTGTTCATCACTTACTAGGACTTCTGATAACTCTCTTACTTTCTCTATAATAATTCTTCCATATACCTTTCCTACCACACTCAGTAAACTTATGCCACGATCATTCTTGCACTCACTTATTTTTTTATAAGGGTACGATCACAGCTTTTTCCCACTCTGCAGGCACAGTTTCACTCATCCATGCTTTCTTATATATCTCCAACAAGCTCTTCATTCCACTCTCTCCACTAGACTGAATCATCTCTGCATTCACCTCATCAACCCCATCTGCTTTCCCATTTTTCATCCCCTTCACAGCACTCTTCACCTGTGCGAGTGTCACGTCTCCTGGCACTGCATTCCTTCTCTGCACATCTCCAAAACCAATCATGTTTACAGCCACTCTGCTCTTTTTATTGTGCTTACACGTTTATGCAAAACTTATATATTTGTGTATTTTGTGCTTGAAGGCTTTGACCGCTTGAATGCTGTATGAATTTTTGATATACATACTACTTTTTGCGCCACTTGACAGATGTATGCATGCAGACACATGCCTGTATGCCTTAGTCAAAGTTAATGGGTGTGCTTTCCCTTGTTTGTTTTCTAATTTCCATAGACAGGAAAAAAAAAAAGTGAAACATAAACATACAGTATAGCCAAAAGTTAATACTAAAGATCTGCAGAAACATGGCTATGATAATAAATGGCATAAGAAATAGTAAGATGATATGAAGAAGCAGACAAACCACAACAAGAATGCCCCCGAGGTGGGAATGTTTGTTGCCTCCTTTACCAGATATGGGTGACGTTATATACCCCTCAGATCGAGTCACTATTTCATCAGAAACAGAGAACTTGAGAAAGACAAATGTCAGACTTCAAGCGCCTTTGCTTTTCGTGCTTGCCCTTGCTAGGGCAGAAGCTTCAGTGTTGCAAGTGACGGCCAAAACATCCTTCAAAAGGAAACTAATCGGGATCAGACTTGGAATGTCAACTCCCAGTGATTGGCTGCAGTTACTTCAAAAACGTCTTTCAGAGGTTGGTGTTTTATTACATATACACAACATAAAAACTCAATGTCTGTGCTATAGCTGGTTAATCACTCGGTGCCCTGGGCGATTAACACATTCGAATCCGTACACAACATGGAGTTTTATTTATTTATTTTTTTTTTTATAAAATCGTTTGGCAACACCTGCTAACATAATGGATCATATAGACAGGGTAAAAAATATGTAACAGGGTACTGCATACTGTATATACTATCTATATACAGGATACAGAAATTAATATCTAGATTTTTAACCAGCTTACATGAACACTATTTTCAATCTGTAGAAATTTAGTAACAGAGGTATCAAATACAGCATATACTGCATATACAACATATACAGAATATGAAGGCCTCACAATTGCCTGCTAGAAGGTGACACATATTAAAAAATTAAGTTCAGGTTTTAAAAAAAAGTACTTCATTTTATCCTGATGCTGTACAGACAGAGACACAACTACTATATCTTCCAAGTTCCGTCTGAAGAAAATTTAAAGCTGGCGAAAGACAATAAAAACCCTGTCTCTGCTAGTGCGAGTTTTAGATGGTTCAACTTTTACGCTTTGTATTCGTCAAACTTTGGGAAGATTCTTATTTCTTTCTTTGTACATTATGTTGGACTTTAAAAAATGATTTTTTAAAACATATTTTCTGAACAGTATTATTTTCCCAATGAACAGCTTATCAGGCAATTTTTTTTACAATATTCATATGCTCCCTTTTATTAACAACTTCAGTAGTATTAATCCAGTTATGTTACCAATAAAAACCTTACGCATTTTTATACATCCCAGTCGGTAAATTTAGTAATATAACAATACTAATATCCACAATTTTACCATGCTTTTTACATACATCTGTAAAACTCAGAATGGCTTTTACCCTCCACCTGACAGAGTCAGAAGAGGATATTGTTATCACTGTTGTCTGTTCACAGAGTTGGGCGGCAGAGCGGCTTGGCAGCTGGCCGGGAGTAGGGATTTCGTTTCCGGAGGGAATTTCAGAAAGTATGAACTACAGAGTCATGAAATATCACATAGTTATGTGTCTTATAGTGAAGTGATACCTTTTGATAGGTAGAATGCTGTGTCTTTAGTGTTTTTTACTTTAATAATAAAAATGTAAAAAGGCGTAGAGATTTTGTTTCCAGAGCAAAACTCGGAAAGTATTAACTATAGAGTTATGAAATTTTCACATAGTTATTTGTCCTATAGTGCTCTGGTACCTTTTGATAGGTAGAATGCTGTGTCGTAAGTAGTTTTTTTTTTTTACGAAAAAGAAAAAAAAATCCACAGAGATTTCAGTGCACCCTGCACAAGGAATCTGGAGGGATCAGGTTATGGTACCACGGACAAACTACTGAAAATTTTTAAGTTTTAATGTCTCTGTGTTATACAAGGGGGAGGGGGGGAGGGCCGTTATGTGCTTGGTTAGGTGTGCAGGGAGGTGGGAGGTGTGTGCTTGGTCAGGTGGAGGGTTCAAACGATATGATGATGATGATGATGATGATGATAGCTGAGATGACAATAGCGATTATGATGATGGTAGTGGTGGTAATGACGATGATGGTGATGATGGTGGTAGATGGTGTTGATGATGATGATGATGATGGTAGTGGTAGTGTTCGTTGAGATGATGATGGATGGGGGTGGAATTCGAGATGATGATGATGATGATGGTGGAGGTGGAGGTAGTGAAGATGATGAGGATGATGGTAGGGACGATGGTTTATTGACATGTTGATGATGCTGATGACGATAATGGTGGTGGTGGTAGTTGAGATGATGATGATTTCCTCTGTCATCTTTTTTAGTCATGTCTGTGTTATACAGGGGGAGGTGGGGACGAGGGCCGCTATGCTCTTGGTTAGGTGTGCAGGGAGGTGGGGGGGGTATGTGTTTGGTCAGATGGAGGGTTGCAACAGCATAGACTTGCCTATGTTTATTTCTGAAGGGATCGGTAATTCTGAAAACACGGAACTTTATGTACTTTCATTAAGCTTTTTCTTGAAATGGCCCCGCCACCCATGAATTGTAATCAATACATGCCTTATCCTAAAACTCTGGACACCTTTCATATTTAAACGATGACAACATACTTTTATCTCTCGACACACACACACACACATATACACACACACACACACACACACACACACACACACACACATATATATATATATATATATATATATATATATATATATATATATATATATATATATATATATATATATATATATATTGTTACATAGCCTATGATTTCATCATCCTTTGTGTAATTTCAACGCACAGTATGCTGCATGTTTGATCACGAGCGTGTTCTGCCTCAGTCCCCCCCTTCTACCGTTATAGTAGAGTAAGTCGTCCTTTCTGTTGTTCAGTGCGGGATTGTCAGCTCTTTGTCCCCTAGGCTTCATTTGCGCGTCCTTCTTACAAGTTGTATCAAGCTCTGCTGGCCCCTATATAATGAGCTCAATCTCTGCATCATTGCCACTTAGATCTACTCCTCATTTTGTTCACATCTCTGTCCTCCCCTGTACAGTCATTGTTGTGAGTGCTCCGGAAGTCTCCAACCATCTAGCAGCTGTGTAATTTGAGTATAACTGTTATTGCATTTTTTCCTTGTACTGTATAGCATAAGGTGTTGATTTGTAGGCCTAGTAAGTTTTTTTTGTAATTTATGTAGGATTCATTTTGTCAGCCAGGTTTAATATTATTTTGTATCTGTAATAATTTATTTTGCATTAACTGAGCATTACCCAGTGTATTTTCATTTTATCAGGGCTGACTTAGGTAAATTTACTCTTGCTAATTTCATGTTAATGGAGGTTATTGCAGTTAACCATAAATTTAACCTGTTTTTTTGCCATTACATTATCCTTATGAGTCCTGAATGTTTTGTTGTTAGTTTGAGCATTAAACTTTAACTTGTAATTTTACCTAACTCTTTTGTTTTGAACCTGGAACTTTACGGGACAGTAGTGATTTTTAGTATTCTCACTTAAAGTGTACATTATCTTTCTCTGTTCCGTAACATAAATTTGGCGACCTCATATCAGGATATTCAGGATATTATCATAAGGATATTGCTTGATATTTTGTGACTGTTACTTATTCATGATGTCTACTATTACTACACTTGATGAAGCCAAAGATTTTTTGTCAAATGTGCAAACAGTGTGTGATGTAGAGAACAGAACAAAGAATGAACTTAAGCTTGTTGCTCAACAATTGGGAATTGTTGTTCGCTCTCATCATTCTAAAGATCAAATTGTTGACATGATTAATGAAAGCTTGTTTAATGTAACTCCTCCAAATGAGCAAACGCAGATTGAATTTGCTAAGTTACAGCTAGCCCTGCAGGAGGCAAAAGCTAAGGAGGCTGAATTTCAGGCAAATGCCGTATTCAGGAGGCACAGATACAGGCACAAATTGAACTTGCCAGGATTCAGGCAGACCATGAGTATCGCATGAAACAAGGTGGAACTGGATCATCTAGCTCTGATGATTTTGATGTGGCTAAAAATGTTAAACTTGTCCCTCCTTTTAATGAATCTGATTTAACAAAGTATTTTCAGTTGTTTGAGAGGGTAGCTACAGGTTTTAATTGGCCTAAAAAGTATTGGCCAGTACTCCTTCAAACTGTTCTCACCGGTAAAGCTCAAGTAACTTATGCATCTTTGCCTCAGGATCAATCTGATAATTATGATGTAGTTAAGAGCTTGATTCTTAAGGCCTATGAGCTTGTTCCTGAAGCCTATAGAGTAAAATTTAGGACAACTTACAAGCAAGATAAGCAATCCCATGTTGAGTATGCAAAAATCAAAGAAGATCTGTTAGAGCAGTGGTTAAATTCTAAGAATGTGGATTCTGATTTTGGTAAATTTAAGCAGATGATTTTGCTGGAGGGCTTCAAGAGGTGTATTTATAAAGATGTAAGCCTATATCTTGATGAGAAAAGAATAGATAATTTGTCTGATGCTGCAGTTTTAGCTGATGAACATGTTCTTACTCACAAGAGATATTCTAAGGAAAAAGGGAAAGCTGAGAGTAAGTACGTTGCCTCTACTCAGAGTACAGGTAACAGGAAAGAGAATAAAGATGATGTTTCTCAGAAAGTAAATACCAGCTTCACCTCTAGATTTCAGAAAAGTAAATGTACTTATTGTAGTAAGCTTGGTCATACTACGGAGAAATGTTTCAGGAGACAGCGTGATGTGAACAAAAAGGAGTCTTTAAATATTCAGTCAATTGGTCTAGTGTCCACTCTTGAGAGTTCCCAGAATTCTTTAACTGAGTTAACTGAACCTGCTTTGAGGGGTAACTTAAATTCTCATGATGGAGCTCCTCTTTTGAGCAGTAACGTGGGTGACACTCTCGAGAGTTCATGTGCTAATTTCTTGTCTGATGGTTTTGTCAGTCCTCTGGACAGTAATTACAGGAAATCAGTTAAAATATATCGTGATACAGGTGCTTGCCAATCCCTTATGCTGACCAGTGTTCTAGGCTCTAATGTTAATTCCTCTGATGAAACTGTAATCTTACAAGGTGTAGGGAATAATTACTTCTCTGTCCCTCTGTGCAGAGTGAATTTAGAGTCTGGTTTTGTTAATGGTTCCGTTATGGTTGGGTTGGTTGAGACACTCCCAATGTCAGGTGTAACTTTCTTACTTGGAAATGATATTGGTGGAAGTCAAGTGTGTCCAGCTCCTCAGTTGTCTAGTGAGCCTGTGGCTGCGACCCAGGATTGTGATGTCCCTGATGTGTTCCCTGCATGTGCTGTCACTAGGGCTAAGTCTAAAGTTACTGGTGATTTAGAGGATAATGATGATGATGATGTTATCCTAGCTGACACTTTTCTTGCTAATTTGGACCGCTCACCAGATGAGGCAGTACCCCGTAGTGTTGATAATTTGTCTCGTCAAGAGTTGGTTGAGTTGCAGGTTGCTGACCCTGAGTTGAAAGGTCTAGCTAACTCTGCTTACAGTGAAGAAGAGTCAGCCGGTGCTTCTACTTGTTATTATATAAAGTCAGGAGTACTTATGAGGAAGTGGAGACCCCCAACAGCATCAGCCGACTGTGAATGGGAGGTTGTACATCAAGTTGTCATCCCTCGTGTTTGTAGGCAGGATATCATTAGAGTGGCTCATGATTCTAGTTTGGCAGGACACCTTGGAGTGAGGAAGACTGTGGCACGCATTTTGAAACACTTCTACTGGCCAGGTATCTTCAGGGATGTTTCCTGGTATTGTAAGTCTTGTCACACCTGTCAAGTTGTGGGGAAGTGTAATCAGACCGAAAGGGTTGCACCTCTAGTTCCCATTCCTCCTTTTGAGGCGACTTTCACCCGTGTGTTGGTGGATATTGTGGGCCCTCTTCCTAAGACTTCTTCAGGATTTTCTTATGTGTTGACCCTGATTGATATGGCTACTCGTTATCCTGAAGCCATTCCACTTAGAAATATCTCAGCAAAGAACGTGGTTAAGGAAATGCTAGGGTTCTTCACAAAGTTTGGTCTGCCCAAGGAGGTACAGTCAGACTGAGGAAGTAATTTCATGTCAAATGTTTTCAAGCAGTCTCTGAAAGAGTTGGGCATCACCCAGATCACGTCTTCAGCTTACCATCCCCAGACCCAAGGAGAGTTGGAGAGATATCATCAAACACTCAAATCGATGCTCAAGAAATACTGTTTGGAACATCAGAAAGACTGGGATAAAGGTCTTCCATTCGTTGTGTTTGCTGCAAGAGAATCTCCAAATGAATCACTGGGCTTCTCACCTTTTGAACTACTGTTTGGCCATGAAGTAAGAGGACCCCTTAAGCTACTCAAGGAATGCTGGCTGTCGGAGGAAGATGACGTCAACCTGCTGGAGTATGTGATGAAGTTCAAAGAACGGCTGTCCACTGCTTTACAGCTGGCGAGAGAGAATTTAGGAGCTGCTCAGGAGAAGATGAAGACTTGGTATGATAAGAAGTCCAGGTTACGCCACTTTCAGCAAGAAGATCAGGTTTTGATTCTGCTACCAGTTCATGGGCAACCTCTTCAAGCCAAGTTTAGTGGTCCTTATTTCGTGGAGAAGAAACTCAGTGATGCCAACTATGTCATCGCCACACCAGATCGTAGAAAGAACAAGCAATTATGTCACATCAACATGCTAAAGTTATATCACAGGCGGGACGAAAATAATCCAGTCTGCACTGTAGCTGTTCCACCCGAGTCTGCAAGTGAAGCTCTCCCATGCAGTATGAGCCTGAGTGATAGTTTGGGGAAGAATCCTGATATCATGAATGATCTCCAGACTAAGCTTTCTCATCTACCCCCCGAGGAAAGGCAGGAGTTTTCGGCATTACTGCAGGAGTACCCGCAAGTGTTCCGTGCCACTCCAGGAAGAACTACTGTGTTGATGCATGATGTCGATGTTGGAGACGCAAAGCCAATTAAATTGCCTCCTTACCGTGTGAACCCGGTGAAAGTTCCTCTCATCCAGAAGGAGCTTGGCTACCTGTTGAACCACAAGATGATTGAGCCCTGTCAGAGCGAGTGGAGTTCTCCTGTCACTCTAGTCCCTAAGCCAGGTGGGTCACAGCGGCTTTGCATCGACTACAGACGTGTTAATCAGATAACTAAAACAGACACTTACCCTCTCCCTCGTGTGGAAGATTGCATAGATAAGATCGGAAAGGCTAGGTACATAAGTAAGTTTGATTTGTTAAAGGGATACTGGCAAGTACCTATGACTGAACGTGCTAGGGAGATCTCATGTTTTGTAACACTAGGAAAGAAAATGTTATTGCAGATTGCTTATCTAGACTTTAGACAGATTGTTTTAGAGTAATAAGAAATTTCCTTTGTAAATTTCTTTTTCTTTGTGGGGAGGTGTTACATAGCCTATGATTTCATCATCCTTTGTGTAATTTTAACGCACAGTATGCTGCATGTTTGATCACGAGCGTGTTCTGCCTCAGTCCCCCCCTTCTACCGTTAGAGTAGAGTAAGTCGTCCTTTCTGTTGTTTAGTGCGGGATTGTCAGCTCTTTGTCCCCTAGGCTTCATTTGCGCGTCCTTCTTACAAGTTGTATCAAGCTCTGCTGGCCCCTATATAATGAGCTCAGTCTCTGCATCATTGCCACTTAGATCTACTCCTCATTTTGTTCACATCTCTGTCCTCCCCTGTACAGTCATTGTTGTGAGTGCTCCGGAAGTCTCCAACCATCTAGCAGCTGTGTAATTTGAGTATAACTGTTATTGCATTTTTTCCTTGTACTGTATAGCATAAGGTGTTGATTTGTAGGCCTAGTGAGTTTTTTTTGTAATTTATGTAGGATTCATTTTGTCAGCCAGGTTTAATATTATTTTGTATGTGTAATAATTTATTTTGCATTAATTGAGCATTACCCAGTGTATTTTCATTTTATCAGGGCTGACTTAGGTAAATTTACTCTTGCTAATTTCATGTTAATAGAGGCTATTGCAGTTAACCATATATTTAACCTGTTTTTTTGCCATTAAATTATCTTTATGAGTCCTGAATGTTTTGTTGTTAGTTTGAGCATTAAACTTTAACTTGTAATTTTACCTAACTCTTTTGTTTTGAACCTGGAACTTTACGGGACAGTAGTGATTTTTAGTATTCTCACTTAAAGTGTACATTATCTTTCTCTGTTCCGTAACTATATATATATATATATATATATATATATATATATATATATATATATATATATATATATATATATATATATATATATATACAGTATATGTATATATACTGTAAACAGCTGTCGCAGTCTCATTTCAGTTACCAACAATTCAGAAAAATATAGCGCTATTGACATAGGCCATTTAAATCAGTATTTCATAACTTTATGTGTAGTCGATGAAAATTTGTGTTTCATGTATATTTATGAAACACAGCAACTATTTATTTTAAAATGCTCTACACTATTTCAGTGCCGTGAGTTGTTTGAATGGATATTTTTTTACTTCCACACTGATATTGTGTTTCCTGAGATGGTTATTCAGAACAATTGCCCATATGAGTAAACTGAGTATGGTAGTTTGCCATGTTTAAAATGTATTGCTTTCGATCTTTTCTTCACGCAGACAGCAAAACGTTGAGAAAATGACTCGAACCTACCCACCTGTGACTTAGTCTTTGTATTGCTACTTTGGAAGACACAGCATTTGCTTCCGTTGTAAACCCAGGACATCATCTGCATATATAATATATAAATATTCTATACTTGCAATACTATAAGGCATGTGGTATCCAGTGTGTGTGTGTGTGTGTGTGTGTGTGTGTGTGTGTGTGTGTGTGTGTGTATTTTATTTTACTTTTCTTTGGGTGGGTAGAGAGTGAAGAGTCGGGTGTGGGTCGGTTGCGAGTGTGAGAATGCAGGAGTGGAATCATACATCTTTCAGCCGTCAGCCAACATTCATTAGGGAGCAACACAACGCTGAATCCTGCTGCTATCTCTCTAATTATACGCACGAACACACACGTAGTCCTGGTGATGTATGACAGTCCCTCCCATTTCTTCCTTACCCGTTAATTTCAGCACAAGGCAAGCTAATATTCTCAGGCTCCTATGATTCACTCAGCTGTATAATATCGTCTTACGTTAGCTGAAACAGAAAACTGGAATTGTGTCGGCCATGAAACAGCTAACATTCGTATGGAGTTAACGAAAACTATTTTAGTACCAAAAATATAACTATAAATATCATAGGAAAGAATATTAACTCGTTGAAAATACCTGATATTTACCGGTCTTCTCTTGCTACCCCCCACAGCACACCTGCGGTCCCGGGAAATCTTACGTGAGTCCTACGGTTAGAATCCAAGTAATGGCAGGGTTATTGTGTCATGTGTGCACCACTGACTCAGGCCAAGGCACCTACACCGGACTGGGACTCTTACTCTCGTCGTCTAAGTAAGCTCCATAACACCTCTTCCACAGCTATTTACTTTTCGAATATGGCTGGTTAATATCTTACTGTAAAGTATTTATGCAAAGTATGGCGATATTGGAAATATGTATGTAACACAGAATAACACAGTAGAGGAGGACAATGTGTAATGGAATATAAGTAGCTCAGGAAAAGATGTTAGGAAGCTTCTTTAGCACCTCTTCTTTAACGATTTATTTATCAATATGGGTGGTAAAATCCTTGTGAACATTTATCTATGCATAGTACTGTATTTCGATATTGGAAGGATTTATGGAACAGATGAGGACAGTGTGGTCTGATAATAAAATAAATCACTTTGGAAGAGATGTTAGAGTGGTTCCTTAACACCTTTTTCTTAGCTATTTATTTTTGGATACGGGTAGTTAGTATCTTTTTCTACGTTCTTTATGGAGAGTATGGCGATACTGGAAGGATTTATGTAACACAGAAGAGGACAGTAAGGTGTAATTATAAACAAATCCTTTAGGAACAGATGCTGGGGAGCTTCTTTAACTCCTCTTCCTTAACTACTTCTTTTGTGATATGGCTGGTTAATATCCTTTTGTACGTTATTTAGCCCATCAGCTCCCAGAGTTCTGTGCAAGGGATTTTGCCGGATGGGTACTAAGCGTACTGCCCTCCTCCTGTCAGCTTATAGTCGCGAAGCTCATAGGTCCCTGCCTCGGGTTCCCTTCTTTATTAACTTTTGAAAATGCCCAGTTCCGTCCTCAGTTGAGCCCACTGGGCGGAAATGGGTTAAAAAGAGTATGAGAATGTACTGTATGTAACACGGAAGAGAACATTAAGATGTAATAAATAAAGAAAATGTCGCTTAGGAAAAAGTATTATGGAACCGACGAGAATGTTGCCGTGACTGACACAGTTGTGCTACCGACAGGCGGTTTGGTTCAGGCCCACCAGTGGCTTGTCCTGGGGTTAACCACCTCACCCCCACCACGCCTTTTTCTTCCGCAGCATTTCTTGATTAGCGTTATAGTCTATCGTTACTGTTACATCTCGGCACTCAAGATGAACTGATGGTAATTTTAGGCCAAGTGTGTGTGGGAAGGGTATAATCAGATTATTAAATATATTTATTAATTTGTCTTTATTACTGTTATTATTATTATTATTATTATTATTTTTATTATTATTATTATTATTATTATTATTATTATTATTATTATCATTATTATTATTATCATTATTATTAACAACAACAACAACAATAATAATAATAATAATAATAATAATAATAAT
>NC_137057.1:34795091-34800091 GCF_032717465.1 Coenobita brevimanus
TTACCACTACCACTTAATTACTTTTCCTAATATCACTACTACCATCACCACTACCACCACCACCACATCATAGCTGCGACCACCACTGACATCACCACCACCACCACAACTACCATCATTATCCATATCATCGACGCCATTACCACACAACCATCATTTCACTACTATCTCATCAACTCCACTACCATTACCACTACCACCACTACCACCATCACCACCATCACCCTTTCTCCATACACCACCACAAGCGTATCCCTGTTGACCCCAATCAACACATGAAACGCTGATACTCGTAAGCTTAAACCCCCTCGTCACAACACAGTATAACCATCACACAAATTAATCATCCATTCACTCATTCATCCAGGCCTTTACTACCTCATCAGGAGTGTAGGGGCCCGGGGCTAGGCTATTCAGTCTAGATAAACATATTACCCATCCGTCCATCCATTATCCATTCCCCTATTGCCTAACCAGGAGCGTAGGGACTCGCGGCTAGGCTAATCAGTCCAGACAAACATATTACTTATTCATCCACTCATCCGTTCAATCCTATACTGCCACATCAGCAGCGTAGGGGTCCAGGGCTAGGCTACTTTCTCAAGACATAACCCTTCACTGCGATTACGTAATAGTCTAGTATGTTCTTGCTATCTACAGACGAATTTATTGACCCCTTCACTCCGATGACCCATCCTTTTTACTTCTTGGTATCTGCAGACAGTTTTATTCAGCTTGTGAAATTCTGAGAGAAATAGAGTGGTTAGATAGAGCCTTCATTACCTCCCTCACCACAAAAGATATCCATGAATTTATAAAAGGAAACTAAAAATGGGGGCCAACAAGACTATAATAGAAAGTATAGTCGGCACCAGAAGTAAAAAATAAAATAAAACTAAAAAATAAAAATAACTCATCAAAACTAAATAATAACTAGGGCACCGTAAAATTGTCTAAGGACAATTTTGATAAAGAAAACCTTCCCATAGCCATTGCCAATTAGAAGCCGAGCTATAAAAAGATCTTAAGATCAAGGTCACTGATCATCTGCATGTCACCTTAGGTCACCGCAGTCTATAAGTCCACCAAGTTTTGTGGTTTTAGTTTTACTCTTTCATAGAAAATTAAGTGATATCCGGAAAAGTCCCATTTTTTTTACTGCAAGTGATCTCGGAGATAATCAACCTATTAGAATCATACTCCTTGATGGACTGCGTCCGCCATAAAGGTATATTGAAGTAAAATTTCAGCTTCCTTACTTAAGCGGTTCTTGAGATAGCGTGGCTGTCTCACATTTCTGTGTTCCGGATAATATCCGGAAATCCGCTTGATGGACTCCCACCATATTTAATCAAAAGAAGCGGACAGCTGTCCGACTAAGCTGACCAAATTTCATGGCTCTAGGTCAAATAACCTTTGAAATATCGAAATTATGAAAAAGTAATAATAATAATAATAATAATAATAATAATAATAATAGTAGTAGTAATAGTAATAATAATAATAATAATAATAATAAGAAATAATAATAATAATAATAATAATAATAATAATAGTAATAATAATAATAATAATAATAATAATAATAATAATAATAATAATAATAATAACTAAAACTCTGAAGTTGCTGAAGAAATATTCAAAGAAATCCACACTCCAGATGAAAATACTTTTATCATTGCAAACCTAATATTAAGGAAATTTTGGTATGACTCGAAATTTTTTAAGGATTTTGACCTGTGACCTTGAGACCAAGGTCAAACTCATTCATGCTAAGCAGATCGTGTTCACGCATGATCAACTACATTTTCACCGAGTTTGGTCAAAATCGGCCAAATACTTTCCGATTTAGCACTATCAGGCATGAGGTGGCCATTATTCTTTTCTTCAATATATCAAAAACCGTTTTTTGGCTCTCTGTATCAATACCCAGGTGCATTAGTATATGTTGACGACAACGTACTGGAACAATTCCAAAGCAATCGACTGAGTAGTTTTTGCTGTGCAGGAGAGCAAAAATTTAAAAAAAATAACAGAGAGAGCTAGTGCTGTGCTAGTGCTAGGGAAAAAAAAAAAAAAAAAAAAAAGGAAGCCTGTAACCAAGGCACAGCACTCCTGAAAATTTCAAGTCTATCTCGAACGGTCTTCGAATGCCATCCTTTTAGATCTCCCCCGTCCTCGAAAAAAAAAATCTACATTATCAATAAGAGTACCAGACAATGTGAAGTTTTTAATAATAATAGTAATGATAATAATAATAATAATAATAATTATTATTATTATTATTATTATTTTGACAACACAAACGATATTCATGCCTTTGAGAAGTGAGTTTGGGGATTCTGAAACTTTTGTTCTTTTCCTCTGTAGCCCCACTAAGAGTCGAGTTATAAAGAATCCAATTTTGAAAGTTTGCAGGTCCATGTGACCTTGACCTTGAGACCAACGCCACCGATCTCATGCTTGTGACCTTTAGTTAACAAGGTCTGCAAGTCCACCAAGTGTGGTGGCTCTGGCTGTATTCTTTCATGGAAAATTAGGTGACATTATTTTGGAATATCCAGGAAAATCCCCATATATGACACTAAGCAATCTGGGAGGATATTCACGCGGCTAAGATCATACTCTTTTCAAATCTGCTCCCCGACAAGGGGCATATGCTATATGAACTTCAGCTTCCTAGCTTAAGTGGTTTCTGAGATAGTGTCAACAATTTGGTATTTCATGTTTTGGATGATATCCAGAGATGCGGTTAACTTATTCCCCTCGAATTTTGCCAGATGAAGCGGCCAGCTGGGGGACTCAGCTGGTACAGGTTTAAGGCTCTAGGCTAGATACTCTCCGAGTAATGGCCATTTATCTTTTAAGATATCATAATAATAATAATAATAATAATAATAATAATAATAATAATAATAGTAGTAGTAGTAGTAGTAGTAGTATTGACAAAATCTATGTAACTTCCCACAGGGATGTGGGAAGTTTTAATAATGCAAATAATAATAATAATAATAATAGCTTGATAACAGAAATTGCCACTCGCAGTTTCAATAACTCACCACATGACAAGGTCATCCAATTTTTTCTTCATTTTGACTGCAGGGCTGATTTATTCCCTAATACCTATCACTGGACCAGGTGATTTCAACTGGCTTCAAAAACTGTTCCATAAAAAAATAAGCAAATTTGAACACTGACCTTGGCTGTGGCCTTGAGTTTTGGGTCAAAAGCATTCATACTTCGTAGCCATGCATAACACACCAAGTACTATAAACTGCTTAAGTTTGGTGTGCGTAGCTCTATTTTGTTTCTTTTAAATTGTGCATTCAATGACCCCAAACTACTTTCCAGTGACCCCTGGGTGATCTCAGAAACTACTGGCCCAACTGGGCCCATAGTCATTTCAGACCCTCTCCCCGACCTTGGCTATGTCTCACGAAAATTCAAAATATCCCTGTAGCTGTTTCTAAGAATCTATGAATAGATTGCTTTTATAGGTTACTGGCTGTAACTGGAAAAGCAGCACTGGTAACTGGATGATACTGGGTCACATCAGGTTTCTGGGCCGGGCAGATTAGGTCTGTTCTAGTCAGCCACTCACGCTGACCCACATCTTTGCGGCCCGATATTTTTCTTTGATTGCTCTGTGTAAATACACATTTCATGATAGAATGTTGGTTGTGGTGTCATTATAAAGCCGAATAGTTGTACTTTATCGTAGTATGTTAAAAAAAAAAAAAAAAAAAAAAAGAACAAAGAAAATAAAATGTCAAAATGACGAGTTGAAGTTAGGCAAAAAGCAAAAAAATTTATACCTTGCCATGGAAAAATATTCGGCAAAACAACTAATAAAGATATGTAAATCGGCTTAAACCATGCAAAACTACAATAAATTACCTTTACACTGATATTTAGATTATTGTAATTTTTGCTTTTGTTACGCGGTAAAGCAAAAGGAAAGAGATGCACAATTTTATTTTAGTCTCGGCCGCATATTCACTTAGCAATCTTTTTCTTTGATCGGTCAGTGTAAATACACTTTTTATGATAGGATGCTTGTTGTGGTGTTATTTTGAAGTTGAATAGTTGCACTTTATCGTAGTACGTTCGAAAAGGGAAAACAAAGAAAATAAAAAGTCAAAGTAACGAGTTGAAGTTAAAAACCAAACATTTTATACCTTGCTGTAGAAAAATATTCGCCAAGAATAAAGTAATAAAAAAACGAAGCAATGAGTCAGACCAGCTGTGCAGTACCGCCAAACATAGAGCAACCATTCTGCATATCCTCCCCATCTACTGTTATATAACCAGCCCATACCCCACTGACCTGGCTAACGTATGGCCCGGCTTGCACTACGGATGCAGGGAATCTTTAAACAAACAAACAAACAACGTCATGCTGGAGTTTCTTTGTTATGAGGGGTAAGCGCGATTTATGGTGAACATTTTACGAAAGTTTCTTAATGTGACGATTAAAAGCGTCATTGGAATCTCTGAAGTTGGATCTGAAATGACGATCAAAATCGTCATCGGAATCTCAAAGGGTTTGCTGGCAGCTGAGGGACACAGATGGCAAAGTATGATGGCTGTAGCTTTGAAACTGAGTCAATACAAGCAATATGCTTCCTTGTAAGAAAGAATAATAACTTGAGCTATGTAACAGTCCTGTGGACAGTCACTAGCCTCCATCTACTGTCTCTTACGAAGACCTTGATCTCATTGGGGAGATCTGGATTTTTATCTATCACCATTGGCCCATACCAAGACACATAAACAAGGCAAGTCAGACTCCTTGTGCAGGCCCCATTGAAATTTCCAGCAGATATGGCCAACTTATCTTGTTCACAAGACAACACTGATATGAAACTTTCTGACATGCCCTTCCACTGCCCAAAAAATATTTGGATTTTTTTTTTTCTCTCAGCAATGGTCCGTGCCAGGACTCGAGCCCTTCAGATTTTTTGCAGTCTCCGGTTCTCCTGGAATCGTCGAGAGACTCT
>NC_137057.1:34805091-34813069 GCF_032717465.1 Coenobita brevimanus
TAATAGACCTGACGCAGCACGGTACTTTGTGGAGGCCTTTTACCTCCAGTAAATTACTGTCTGACAAGAAATCCTTACAAAAATTATTGATGACATAAAAATCCAATTGTTCTACCTTTCTCAGCCAGATAAATGGACCTGTGCGATCGATTTTATATTCATTATTTTTGAACTGATGGAGAGACTTTGTTCTCCATAGGATTATTTGGGTTAATGAAGAAGGCTTATAAGTTCTTCACTACAGCAGGTCTTAAACTCCTTGATTCCTGGTGACGACTTCTATATTTTAATTCTTGCTGTTCCTGGATAATTTTATTCAACATGGTGCTTATTACATATCGATGGTGCATATATATTCTTCTTGTGCCTCGTCTACTAAAGATTCGTTGCTTGTTCTCTCTGAGAAGCATGGTGGTTCCATCTTTTTCCTGCTGGCCATACCGGATGGTGTGGCGGGTGGGGGAAAGCCTTCCTCTATGCACTTGTTTTCTCTTACACATTGGTTAAATTTTAGTGAAATCAGCTGTGTTTGTCAACAGATAATCTCTGCATGAGCCAATAGGCCTCCTGTTATCTGTACTTCCTATATACTCCTAAGTACTCTTATGTACCTAAGGAAGGATGCCTCGTACTGAAGGTGCTTATTAACATGTAAATCCTCCACTTAAGGAGGTCTATTGCCAAGTATGCACATTTGTCAAGAGATGGAAAAAACACCTGAAAAAAAAAAAAAAAGTCATCGACCTAAAGCAGAGTGCCTGAATAAAGCAGACTTTGTGTACCATGAATAAAGGATTAAGTAATCAATATGCAGTGATAAGTGACCTCAAAATGACGTGAAATTATGGTCCGGATATGCGAAAATATATTGACAGGACTTTAATGATCAGACACATTTCAGTGTGAACAAGATTAATGTCTTTGCGTCAGGTGTCTTTTTATTTTATTTTTCTATTTTATCAGTTTAGAGAAAACCGATTGTTAATATAAAATCTGTATAAGAGAAATTGGTATCCACTCTCCAAAGGCATATACGAGTATCCATATTTTTTTTTCTGCCACGTAACTGATCTCGTTATTTGGATCTTTGCGTTTTCTCCATTACAGTCTTGAGAAAGGAACATTCGTCTACATTTCTCTGAGGAAAAAAATGTGATCTTACATTGAACCTTTGCCTTTTCTAGTCAATATGTAAAAAATCACAGACTGCCATCAAATATATATTTTTTTCCTAAGAGACGGATTAATATTCTTGAATTAACAGATTATCGTTTTTTCTTGCTATTATCAAAATAGAAGAATGTGTTTGTCACAACGTTTGGACATCTGGCCATATATACTGTATATATATATTTATATTTTTCGGTGAGCAATGGTCTTGAGATAAGGAACTTTGTCTAAATAGAAACAAAAAAGAAAACTCAATCATTCTGTTTGATTACAGGTATTTACTCTGTGAGCAAGTTTCTTTCCTTTTTTTTTTTTTTTTTTTTTTTTTTTTTACTTTAAATACGAATAATTTTATTGCAGCAGTCGAAAGAAAGGAATATTTTGTCAGGAGGTGACTGGCCTCTGATTTATTAAAACGCAAACAGAAAAAATAATTGAGGTTTATAAGAAAAATGAAAAAGATTAATTGCTGGAGATGATCAGGTTCACTTTTCCCCCAAGCCAGAAAAATATATTTTTTCGGTGGTGGTAAAGAAAAATGAAAATCTGTATGTGTGTGTGTGTGTGTGTGTGTGTGTGTTTTATTAAAAAGAACACGGACACACTCTGGCACCGCTGTCTCTCTGGACAGCCTTCTTTTGTGTGTGTGTGTGTGTGTGTGTGTGTGTGTGTGTGTGTGTGTGTGTGTGTGTGTGGATGTAAGAAACTCTTGCTCCTTCTTGCCCTGCCTGGTCTCTCTCTCTCTCTCTCTCTCTCTCTCTCACTTTGTCTATTTGTCTATATGTCTGTCTCTACAGATTAACTCACTAGAGTCACTACTTTCCTGTAATCTACAACGTCTGGGAGAGAAACAAACTTCCATAACACCTGCAATTTTTATAGTCTTTTTTCTCACTATTTTTTACCATTCGTCTTATTTTTTCTTCCACTTCTTTTTCAAATGTTTTCCTGACCACCCTCGAAGACTCTCAGTTTTCTCGATTTTCTTATCATTCCGGTTATATTTCACTTTGTCATTTCTACGTATTACTATCGTTTAGGGAATGTGAAGGTGGATGGAATAGTTGGTGAGTGGGGTGTGCCTGCTGAGATAGATGAGAATGGCAGTGCGTTAGTGGACATTTGTGCTGGGAGGGGTTGGTGAGTACCCAATACCCTCTTCAGGCTAAAATCGATCCCACGGAGGTAGCATACATAAAGCGAAGTGAGTAGAGAGGGGAGGGGGTGAACTGAATGAAAGGAGAGAGCATAATGATTGGATTATGTGTGTGTGGATGAAAGGATGCGAAAATGTGTAATGGATGCAAGAGCTTACATGAGGTTGGGGGAGATGGACTTTCCTGACCACTACTTGGTGTTTGTGGCCAGAATCAAGGTCTAATTAGGATGGAGAAATAGAAGAGAAAGGGAAGGACGGAAGAAAAGGAGTATGTTGTAAGGAGGGAGTGGAAAAGTTACAAGAGGATGAGAAAAGGCATGAGTATAAGAGAAGTGGAGGAGACGATTGATAGCAAATATGAATTGGAGCAGATGGGGGACGTGGAAGGTGTGTGCAGGATATTTACAGAAGAAATATGTGCAGCATGTCATGTGGTGTGTGTAAGGATGGAGAGAAGACGGAGGAGGGTGTGCAAGGAACAGCGTGGTGGAATGAAGAGGTGAGGACAGGCTGTGGCACAAAGAAGAAAGCATACAATGAATAGATTGAGAAATAGGGGCGTGGGAAGAAAGAAGTTGAGAGGTGGAAGAGAGAGAGTTATATGTAGAAAGAAAGAGAGAGGTGAAAAGATCAGTAAGAGAGTAAGAAGAGAGTGGATAGAGAAATTTGGGAAGGAACTTGAGTGTAAAGTGGAGGAACTGTAAGAATATGTTCTGGAAAGAAGGTGAAAAGAGTAAGGCAGGATGGAGAGTGAAGTTAGCAGGGGAGTGAAAGATGAAAAGTGGTAGATTACTAGTGGAGAAGGGATTGTTGAACATAAAGGAATTGTTGAACATAGAGGATGGAAGTAATGCAAGTATAAGTGGCTGGGGAATGGCTGGGAGAAGGAGGAGGTGAGAAGACAGGAAGAAATCAGTAGAATAGAAGTTGTGGAAGCAATGAAGAAAGTTAAATTGGGGAAAGCCCCAGGAATTGATGGAATGTGAATTGAAATGCTGAAATAAGGGGAGAGACAAAAGTAGAATGGATATGGAAGATGTGCAGCTTTGCCTGGGAGGAAAGTAGCGTCCCGGGAGATTGGAAGTCAGGTATAATTATTTCCCTGTACAAAGGAGAAGGGGAAAAACACGATGATGTAGGTAATCATAGGGAGCATTTGTCTTCTTAGTACATAATAGGAAAAGTGTATGGTAGGATACTTATTGACAGAGTTAGAGAAAGAACAAAGGAATTAGTTGGAGAAGAACAGGAGGGGAGGCTTTAGGAAGGGAGAAGAGGAGTTGTGTAGATCAGATATTTCATTCTTAGATCTTTAATGGAAAAGTTTCTAGAGAAGGAGAAAAGAAGTTGTATGCGGCTTTCATGGATTTGGAGACAGGCATAACAGACAGGGTGGATAGACAAGGATTGTGGGAAGTACTAAGAATATATGGAGTAGATGGGAAGTTGTTGAATGCTGTTGAAGAGTATGTATGACAATTAGGTGCTAAGGCTGCAGTGCATGTGGATGGTGAACTGAGTGGATTTTTCTCTTTGAAGGTTGGGTTGAAACAGGGAGAGTGTCAATGTCTCACATGGTTGTTCAATCTGTATATGGATGGGGTAATAAAAGAGGTACAAGGTAGGGTAGTGGATGTTGGAGTGGCCCTGGTGAGAGGGTTTAGTGTTTGGAAACTCCCTGTACTGTTGTTTGCAGATGATACTGTGTTGTTGTGTGAAGACGAAGGAGAACTGCAAGGCTTTGTGGATGAGTTTGGGAGGAGTGTGCTTAAGAAACGGAATCTAAAGGTGAATGTAGGGAAGAAGGAAAGTGATGGTCTTTGAGAGAGGTGTAGTCAGTGAATGTACAGTGAGGTTGGATGGTAGAGGAATTGGAAAATGTGAGTACGTTTAAGTACTTGGGTAGTGTGATGAAGGTAAGGATGGAGGGTTTGGAGGGTGGGGAGTGCTTGAAAAGGGTACAGCAGGGGAAGAAAGGTTGCTAGTTCCTTGAAGAAGTGATAAGAAGTAGGGAAGTGAGCATGGGAACGAAAAAGTTACTACATGACAGTATTGTGAAGAATATCAACTCTAACGTATGGAAGTGAAGCTTGGACGTTGGTGGAAGGACACAAGTCAAGAGTGAGAGACAGTGCTGAAATGAGTTATTTAAGAGGAAGCCTGTGGAGTCACATGGAGAGGAACGGAGAAGCTGACAAATGAGGATATAAAGGAGGCGTTGTCAGGTGTTGGGTGTGGATGTGATGGGAGAGCTTATTAGGAGGAATACACTGAGGGTGGTTTGGCCATGTGGAAGGGATGGAGGGTGAAAGACTGACGAAGAGAGAGTGTATGTGAAGGAGTGAGGATTGGAGGGGGAAGAGGGAGGGGAGGCCGAGGATGAGATGGAGGGACAGAGGTGAAGAGGTATATGAGAGAGGGGTGTGAGTTGGGAGGCGGGGCAGTGAAATGGAGGGGGCAGGAAGACGACAGTGGAGGCGAATTGTTTGTGACCACCCCGAACGGGATTGAGGCGTCTGGCAATAGATAGATAGATAGACAGACTTATCTTTGCTCTCCCTTCCCTTTCCTAACACTTTGTTCTTCTTTTTCTTCTTCTTCTTCTTCTTCTCTCTCTCTCTCTCTCTCTCTCTCTCTCTCTCTCTTTCTCTTGCAAAACAACGGACATTTGACAGTCGCTCCCATCCTACCGTCTGCGTCACATCCCCAAAGGTGTCCCCTGTCTTTGGACACACCCATCAGATACACCCCAGCCTCACCCTTGGAGCACACCACAGGTACATCAGACGCCACAGACACAACCTTGTAGGTCAGGCCAGAAAAAAAAAAATAAAAATAAATTATAAAAAAAAATAATAATAATAATAATAAAAAAATAATATCAGTGGAAGTGAAAGTCTGACGCTAATAAATATCTATGGCAGTAACTTAACAGAACTAGAAAGCCCTCAGAGAGCGCATACCTCCGCCAATGCCATTGCTATTGGAAAATGGATTCGGATCCCGTGGAGGGTATTGTGTGGTATACACAGGTTCCGGACCCGCCATAAAATTTAATCAATTGTTCCTTGACCCATGGCCCACTCTTCCCACAAAATATTATTGAAATTCATTTTCAGAAGATATTGTACAGGATAGCTTGGGATCCGGATCTGCTTCCTTCCAAAAATTTAATCATTCAGCTTTCTTGGCCTATGGTCCACCCTTCCAAAAACTTTCATTGGACATCCAATAAGAACTTATGGAACTATGTTGCAGGATACTCCGGCCCAGGATTTTTGATCCGCCACCAAATTTACTAATTTCTTTTCTCTGACCATGGCTCACACTTCCACGAAATTTCATTGAAGATTCATTATGAAACCTTTTAGAGATATCGTGTGGACAAACAAACAAATGGAAATTGCCATAGGCAGAGGGGCTTTCCAGATAGGCCCATTGTATTGGAATCTGAATTTATTTCAAACCATCTGAATACCACTTTTTCTTGGGGTGGGGGGATGGGAAACTACTGATATTTTTAGTGCATTTTTTTCTACTCCTCTGCTTAGTTTTTCACTTTTAGGCGTGGTAGGCAGTCATTTGGCGAAATATTTTTGCACTTCACTTTCACGAAGCACTAGTATTGGTTTTTAGGAAGCTAAAAGGTATTGCATTGTCAGGTGTGCCAGAAGTTTCTCTTCAATTTGGTAAGAAAAAAAAATCGAGTTTCGATGATATTTTGAAAAAATGACAGATTGCCTGGGCCAGCCACAGGATGCCAACGATTTCCTGACCCACAGCCATTGAGGGGTTTCCTTTACCCCCTACCCAGCTCCAGGGCCTTTGACCGATTTTGATAGAAAAACATTAGGCTTGCCAGGGTCATTGGGTACCTACTTTCTGAAATTTTTCCCAGAATGATTGGCGCATAAATTGTGACCTGTGTAAAGCAGACAGACAGACAAACATACAGAACTGACCAAACATGCTTGCCGAGTATTTCAGTTCCTGCAATAAATGAAACTGCCATATTTCACAGATGCTCGCCTGATGGATCCGATTATTTCTGTTTAGTTTTCACCAGCATGTAGGCAGTCATTTGCCGAAAAATTTCGCGCTTCATTGCAAAACACAGAGTGAGTTTAGGATGCTAAAGAAAATTGCATTGCCAGGTGCGCCAGACGTTTCTCTTCAATTCGGTGGAGAAGAAAAAATCGATTTTCGAAATTCAAAAAAATGGCAAATGGGCCGGCCACTGGGGTCTGGACAATTTCCGGAGCCACGACCATTGAGGGGTTTTCAAACCCCCACCCAGCCCAGGGCCTTTGATCGATTTTGATTGAAAACAATTACAGGCTTCCAGGGGTTATGAATATCTACCTTCTGATGTTTCTTTCAGAAAGATTGGCAAAAAAGAAATTGTGAGCCTGTATACAGTAGAGCAAGACAAACAAGCAGATCAGACAGACAAGCATACGAAACACCAACATGCGTGCCGAATCTTTCGATTCCAGCAAGCAATAAACATTGGTGAATACATAAGCTCCTCCAAGCTCGTTGGTGAAAAAAGGACTAACTTTAGAGAGGGACACTTAGCCCGGAGCGCATCTACTCCAACAAAAGGAGCAACATAATTTCCAAACCACTCTTCATAATGGGTTGGGATTTCTCATCACTGGTTTGAGTTTCGCACAAGAGTGTTTTCCGGATCCAGAGTCTGTAATACAGTCCAGATCGGTCTATCTACCCACACAGATCTGGTCCTAAATCTCTCTTTTGGTGTTTGAGTAATCTTGCTAACACACAAACAAACAAAACCCAAACAGGGGTGAAAACAGACTCTCGGAGAGGAATCTAGTCCGCTTCTAAAAAGGAATTACAGAGACTGAGAGTGGGTGAGTGAGTGACACAGTTAGGGATAGACTGGATTTGGCCTCCTTGTGATTGTGATAAAAATGTGTATGAAACTTACAAACGATTTCTCCTCGAACATATAAACGTTTCAAGATAAATCTATTATCTAAAGCTTTGGCTCGTTTCAGAAACGTTTTCCATATTAAACACCGTTTCAGTCCACGGTGCTGACTTTTGGTTTTCATTCTCACAGACGCCAGACGATTCTATGAAATCTTTCTAGGGCGTTTGCCGTACTGGAGAGATCAAAACTAGCTTTCATTTACCACATCACTGCAAGGTGTCCCTTAAGGTGAATAAAACCGTCTGGAGGTAGCAAGCAAGAAGAGAAAAATCGGTTGGAGCCGTTACGTCGAATAATTCTTAAGCTAAGCAGTCCGTAGTCTCAAGTATATGAAACTTATTAGAGAATTGTTTCATGTCAAGTCTACTACCATCATACGAAATACTTAGAAAAATATTACTGGTCCTGTGCAGGGATGGGCAAGTAGATATTGCCTGGTTCCAACTCGAGAATCACGTTCCTTATAAAATATATTTGAAGTTGGGTAGCCATCAAAAGGAAGAGGAGGAGGAGGAGAGGAATGAAGAAAAATTTGGACAAGAGAAGAAGAGAGGAGCTAAAGGAGAAATATATTGTTGGAAGAGGAGAGAAAGTAAAAACTTCTGATAGAGGGAGTAGAAAAGAAAGAAAGAAAAGGAAGAAAGGAGGAAAAAAAGGAGAATGGAAATGAGAAACACATAGGATGGAGA
>NC_137057.1:34813169-34955669 GCF_032717465.1 Coenobita brevimanus
GGGAAAGAGTAGGAGAACAGGAAAGAGCGATGATGATGATGATAATGCTGAAAGACAGTGAGATGACAGAGAAAGAAGAGATGAAAAATATGATGCTAGCTTAGAGCAAACCTTTCTTTGAGGGAAGAAGAAGAGGAATTCTGAGAGAGAGAGAGAGAGAGAGAGAGAGAGAGAGAGAGAGACAGACAGACAGACAGACAGACACACAGAAAGACAGACAGGCAGACAGACAGAGACAGAGACAGAGACAGAGAGAGTGCAAAATCGCCTCATGGCAGAAGTGAGAGCGAGATAGAGAAATGATTGGATAACCGGAGCAAATGGTGGAAAGATGGAGAGAAAATGGAGAGATGGAGAGGAAATGGGGAGTGGAAAGGAAAGAAAGCAGAGAAATAGAAAAGAAGAAAAGGAGGGTACGAAAAGATGATGTGGAGGGAGAGAGAGGCCAGGATACGAGAACAGGTGAATGAGATATAGAGGGAGGAGAGAAAGAGAGAAGCAAGGAGAAATGGTGAGGAAAAGTGAAGGGAAGGAGGGAATATGAGTAAGATTATAAATTAGGAGAGAAACAAGGAAAATACTGACGTGCTGGAGATCTAGAGAAAAGAAATGATCAAATGGAGAAAGAGGCAAAGAGAAAGAGAGAGAAAGTTGAGAAACAGGGACTGACGAAAGAATAAAGAGAAATTGAGGGAAGAGGAAATTTGGATGGAATAATAGAAGGAGAGACAATAAAGGGAAAAAGAGTAGGGGAAAGGGAAGAAGTAAGGAGGGAGAGAGAAAATGAGAGAGGGAGGGAAGAGGGGAGATGAAGATAAGATGTGGGGAAATAAAAAAAAATAAAAAAAGAGGATTAGACAAAGATGAAAAGCGATGAGAGAGAAAAAAAAAGAAAGAAGAAGGGAGAAAGAGGAACAGAAGGAGAGAATAAGCGAAAGGAAAGAGGAGGAGCAGGAAAAAAGGAATGAAGGAAGGAAGGAGAGCGAGAAAGTTTGGGAGATAGAAGGAGGGGAGAGACAAATGACAGAGAGAGAGAGAGAGATGGAAACTGCTGAGTAACTATATATACTTCACTACTTATTCTGTGTCTACCTTTCCATTTTTTTTTAATCTGGAAAAAGTTATAGTGCTCTCATTACGTGTCAACCTTTCCCATGACTTTATTAAATAAAATCTTGCCTAACATTGTTCCATTCTAACATTCCACACTTCTACATCTTATTTTGGATTTTGTTAGCGTAATAAACTAAAATTTAGGAAAAAAAGAAAAGAGTAAACACTTCATTGAGATGATTACTTATCCTCGTCACCTACAAAGGACTTTATTCTTTGCTACAGAAGTATAGTTCTAGCGTGACAAGGATCTGCAACCCCTTTCAGCTGAGGTGAAGACCAAATGTAGTCAGACTCAAGGTTTGATTTGTGTAATACCCAAGTGACTCACTTCTGTTTTCATAACTAAGGCTTACCAGATTTCATGCATTTTATTTTCAATACAGACAGAAGCCAATTTTTTCATCTTTTACAAGAGCAGGCTATTGGTAAGAGGCTGATTAGCCTAGTTTCAGTAGTGGTGACAATTTTTTTTTTTTTTTTTTTTCCTCTGGTCTGCCAAGAGAAGAACTGACGCAGATAAGGGGAGATTTCTGTCCTCCCTACCCCCTCCTCCTCCCTCCTCCTCAACAACGAGACGAATCATAAGTGCCATATACACACACACACACACACATATATATATATATATATATATATATATATATATATATATATATATATATATATATATATATATATATATCATCATCAGCCGTTGAGGTCCACTGCAGGACCGGCCTATCCCTACCGAAGCAGGGGACGATACAGCCAATATATCTTTACCCAGTGGCTTAGGCTGTCTGGTAGAGACTGTATGTAGTAGGGCGAGAAGTGCTTCAATGAGTGTGATTGTGGTGTTGTAGTGGCTTTGGATGTGTGTGTATTCTGTGAACCAAGTGTAATCGGCCCGCCTTAAGCTGATTGGGTGCAAGCATACTAGTATGCGACACTGGTTCAACCACAGCACCCCTTGTGTCCGCCATAAGTAGCAAGTGAAAAGCTTGGTGAACGCTTCCCCAAAGTTTTGACAACTCTGGCGATGGAGGTGAACCCCTTGCTCCACCAGCGTGCGAAACGCACACTCTACCACTCTACCACAGAGGCTCCGATATATATATATATATATATATATATATATATATATATATATATATATATATATATATATATATATATATATATCATCCCACCAAACTCTGTCTGTCTGTCTGTCTGTCTCTCTCCTTGTCATTATTCATCATCCAGCATTGCATACTTACTGATTCCACCATTTTTAGTCTGACAAGCAAAGTCTGGTTGCTTGTCCATTAATTGATCCCACAAACCTCAAAGAAATGTGCTGGGAAGTTTTCTCTGACCCACTCTCTTTTCTCTCTCTCCCAATACGGTAATCGATTTCTGTGTTATGTTGTGTTTCCTCGTCATTTTTGCTTCTGACATACGATTACATCAATAGCAAAGCCTTTTATTTTTTACTTTTCCTCACCTGTCCATTTTCTCTTAAATTCAGCAACAGGGCATCCGATTTAATATATTTCTGTATCATCCTCCATTTTCTCTCTTTCTCTTTCCTTCTTCGACTCGTCTTCCTATTCCCCTTCCATTTCTTGATTTGAGGTATGAAAATCATATCAATGTACCAAAGTAGTTTTGTCATTTTTGTTACTTCCCAGCCATTTTACGTATCTTTCAAAAGGTCACTTGTACTGAAAATGAAGAGGAAGGCTGTATGTAAACCATCTGCATCCTTGATGGTAAAATGACAATAGGTAAGACACCTAATATGTTAATAAATTTCCACTCATAACTCAATCTTTCCTTCCCAGTGTAAGCACATTTAACACTCACAACATAACAGCCTAAAAGCACAAAGTAGCATACAGTCAATTACAGACACAGCAACTATCTGGTAGAAGTTGAAAAATAATTTCCTGAAACAGGTAAGCTATATTTTCTTTACATAATAGACGAAAGGCAGATAGACAGACGAACAGTTTGATAAATAGATAGACATGAATATACAGATAGACAGAGATAGACAAATGGAGGTAGAGAGGGAAAGAGGAGACAGGGTACTGAGGATAAAACACACACACACACACACACACACACACACACACACACACACACGAGTCCACAATCACACTGTCGAGTTACATTGATGGAACACCTGTTTAGAAAGACAGCCACGTTATTCTGCTGATGGGAAGAATGTTTGTGTATTAATAATATTCCGTAATGGGGTGTATACACACACATACACACACACACACACACACACACACACACACACACACACACACACTCAAATATTCATACACATACTTCGACAAATCCAATATTATTCATCAATTCCAATAGCCCTCAAACACCCCCCCCCCTCCACCCACACCAGAGAGAGAGAGAAAGAGAGAGAGAGAGAGAGAGAGAACCAAGGTGACAGTGAAAGATGTTGCTGTTGATGGTAATGCAAGCTCAAATTGACAGAAAACCAATACATTGGAACCTACTGACAATAACCAATACTGCTTCCCAAATCCCCCTGAAAATGCATTGTGGAAATGAATTTATCATTGTCATCATTATCGTAGTGGTCGTCATAGTCGTTGTTCTGGTCATAATAATCATCATCATCATCATTGTATTAGCCACCTTTTTCATCATCATTATGATCATCATCATCACCATCGTCATCATCAACATTGAAGCTATATCTTCATTTTCATCACTTTCACCGTCATCATCAACGTCGTAGTCATCTTTGTCTTCATCTTCGTCGTGTTTGTTATCATTGCCATTATAATAATCTCTTATCTTCACCTCTCATCTTCGTCATCATCAACTCTACTGACATCACAAACATTATCGTGGTTTTTATCGTCATCGTCGTTATCGTTCTCGTCTACAAAACCATCGTCAGTATCATTACTATCAGTAATTCACCGTCCCTTCGTGTGTTGCCAACCCTTCCCAGATTACTGTAAGGTGTCCAGCTACAGATACAAAGAAAGATACATAGGCGGGCAGATAGATAGAGAGAGTTAGATAGACATAGATAAATAGCTAGATACATACATTGATGGACAAATAAATACATACATAGACACATACATGTATATATACATATATACATATACGAGTGTAAGTAAATACAGATATATCACTGTGTGGGTTTGGAGAGGCACAAGATCACTCGGTGGAAATGAAACTCTCCTCAGCTCCTTCCCAGTCTTTTGGAAACAATGATAGAGCAGTGAGAGCCCGCTCTCAACCGGGTTCACTGTCAGATGTGCCTCGAGAAACAACTTTACACTATCTCTGTGTGTGTGTGTGTGTGTGTGTGTGTGTGTGTGTGTGTGTGTGTGTGTGTGTGTGTGTGTGTGTGTGAAAGAAACAAAACTCTGATACACTGATTGGTTGGAGAGTTTGTGTTGGTATAAATGACGAGAAATGCTTGGCAATGAAACCAGTGGAAAGAGAAGAGGGGATAAGAGGGAAGGATAGGGAAAAGGAAGAGAAGAAATAACTAACACATGGAGAGAGAGAGAGAGAGAGAGAGAGAGAGAGAGAGAGAGAGAGAGATAGTAAGACTGAAAGATAGATATAGAGAGAGAGAGAGAGAGAGAGAGAGAGCGAGAGAGGGTGGGGGACACACACACGCACACACACACACATACATACATATTATATATATATATATATATATATATCTATATATAGATATATATATATATATATATATATATATATATATATATATATATATATATAAAGAAAGTGAGTTAACCCTCTGGCACTCGGTCAAGTAGATACTTTTATCTATCTTAAGCACATACTACGGCAAGTCGGAATGAAGAGAGAAACCTGTACCTTTACACATTGATTACAAAATTGTCGCAAATGTCAGAAACTTTTACCTGGTCGTGGTGTAGTGGATTGCGCCTGGCTCTCACCTGAGAGTTCCGGTTCGATTCTCGGCAAAATGGTAATATACTGGATGATTTTTTCCTGTATAAAGTAAAGGTTTCTCTCTTCATAAACGAGTTTATTTAATTTAGAAGCCTCGTCGTAATGAAGATCATAAAGATTTTACATCTAACCCCTTCAATTAGAATTTACCATCTTAAGTTGAATTAAAATCGCTTGGAGATAAGGTGAGTAAAAATACAATTGACATACTCGGAGTAAAGAAGCTAAGATGCCTTTCAGCACAAGAGGTGTTAAAAAATGGTGTGAAGGCAGCAAGAATAAAACGAAAAAGGCGAGGCGGAAGCGTTAACCCTTCATTCCAATGATGTATTTTTCAAAATACCGCCAGACGATTTAAATAAGTTTAAAAGACATCTCTTGTAGTGAAGGATTTAATAAAAACTATCCAAACTTTTTAGTTCAAAATGTCTCGCCTAAGTTGAGCTGAAGTAAATTGTCCGGAAGTAATGCTAATAAAAAATAAAAACAATAGAAGCCCACCGCAAGGGGGGAATCACACTGGCCGCGAGCCGATAGGCATCTAGCGCGGCTCGGAATATGACCTTAACCTTGTCCTACTTTCACCAATTTCGAACTTGTAAGAGATATTCATCCCTATTACACACCCGTAAAATTTTGTGATGATATCTTGAGCAGCTGCTAAGTTACCGTGGTGACAGACACACAGACCTTGGCCTACTTTCGAACTCATGATCGATTTTTTTCCTATTACACACCTGTAAAATTTTGTGATGATATATTGAGCAGGTCCCTAAGTTATGATGCAAGCACACACACACACACACACACACACACACACACACACACACACACACACACACACACACACACACACACACACACGCACGCACGCACGCGCGCGCGCGCAAATTGAAAACAATACCAGTTTCACTATCGCGGCTGGTAAAAGATATTTGACTGATAGAGTTCAAGAAATGGCATTAAGATGCTGCTACACCACAAGGGGTCTGAGGAATATCAGCTGGTGGTATTGTCAGTAGGTTTTCAACTGACTAAGGTCGCAGTGCGCGAGTCTGGTGTTATTATCGTGCCCTGGCAACCTACCAGTCAACAATGCATCCGATTTCGTGTACATATGATACGCATGTCATTCATGTATAATATGTTCGTGTATAATAATATTCGTGTACATTATATTCGTGTATAATAATATGATTCGTGTATAATATACGAAATCGGAGGCACTGGTTAGGTTGCCAGGGTACGAGAATGACACGTTCAGACTCGTGTGCCGTGACTTGATATCATTAACCCGTGTGTAGCTCAAGCGATAGCCAAGTGTAGTTAGGGTGGAGGGTGGGTCTGACTATCAGCCAAGGACGTAACAAAAACTCATTGAATTTCATGCATTCATCATTATTTTAGTATTCAGCTTGTATGAGTAGTCTGAGTCCATCAGAAGAAAACAAGTCGTCTGTATTAAGAATGTAGATAAATCGTGTCGTCATGGTGATGTGATAAATGATAATGATACTATTACTGCTACTGCTACCACCACCACCGCTACTACTACTACTACTACTATTACTACTACTACTACTACTACTGCTACAAATGATAATAATAATAATAATAATAATAATAATAACAATATTTATCATTATTATTATTATTTATTATTATCATTATTATTGGTAATGTTTTTATTTTAATTTTTTACCTCTAGATTATTATTCTCCATTTGAAAATGGCGGCTCATGCCACCAAAGACTTTTTGTTGATGTTATTGTTTTGCTATGTTGATGTCATTGTTGATGTTACTGTAATTGTTATGGCTGAAGGCTCATATGAAAGTGAGACAAGTGGACTGCAGACCTCAATTGCCCTTCTTATCTCTTTCTTCTTCCTCCTATTGGGGACAGAGAAAGAACTGTAGGACATTTGTATAACGTGGAAGCTGACCCGCCTCGTTATGTTAGTGCCACCGAGGGAAGGCGTCCCTCTCCAGCACCAGCGTAGTCTATAGTCAGAAATATAATGTCCAGAGTCTGCAAACAGTGTTCTAAAGTGGTGCACAAAGGCATATGTGAACTCATTATTATTAGTGCCATTAAACCCCTGGTGAGTGGAGGAATGCCATGCCTTTATCCATCCTTTCTTTTCACCTGGCGAAACTGGGCCACCTTCTTACCTAGAAATTTTATGAACCTTGGTTGAAAGGTTGGAATGAGTCTCCTTGGTTACTTGTCAGATCAGTCCTCCAGCCCTAACTACACATGGCCATCAGCTGAGAATGAGGGTTATCAGTCTTTGTCAGATTATTGTAAACTGTATAATGTTGTTCCACCGTCTGTACCACTGGATCCCCCGCCACACATCACAGTGTATGAACTGGATGCAGTGCCTCTGTAACCAGGCCATCTTTGTTTGTGCAGCATTCATCGCACATAAGCATACGATAAAGTTGAAGCCTGCTGATTGGCAAGACTCCAGAGCTACCCCCCTTTCCCCCTCCCCTTCCTCCTTCTCCTCCTCCTCTACATCCAGGCAAGTTTATGATAGTCGTCTCCTCATAACTGAACCGTTTTTGATCTAGGGTAACCTGTATTGCCACAACAAACTATCATCTGGTATTTGTCCACCTGTACCACGCTTGGGATCTCGCCTCAGGCCGCTTGATGACATATAGGCCTTTTGCCTCTGCGCCACGTTCAGGTTAAAATTTATATTTTCTGACCGTTATGTGCCCCTTATGGTTTTAAAGGCGATAACAATCGGCATTCTTGATGTTGACTGCTTTATTGCCCAATAGAACAATACGTGTTTCCCCTGGAAGTATCAGCTCTAAACTAAAACATGAGCGGGATAGTGAAGGCCGCTGCTTACAGATCTTATTTAATGTATGAAATGTTTCCATAGTTCATTCCCTTTACCTTGATGAGAATCTTCAAAATCAACGGGGCCTATTTTTCGTAGCTCAGTGTCAGAATGAGGCAATAATACAGGTGCCTGGCCTTCCCTGAGCCATTATTCGTTACTGACATAATTTTCTAACAATGTAATATTACAGCTTCGATACCAAGACGGAGAGATAGTCATTCTTCGCCTGCATGGGAGGGTCCTGCATTGGCGGTATCTTGCCTACAGTAGACGGGTCTGTTCGGCCAGACAGACTGACGTTGATCAACAAGAACAACAGATTCATGCAGGCGGCATACAACCTCTTTTCCATCTCTAAAAACTTTTCTACGAAACATCTTAGAATGAACATCTGATTTTCACACCCAGCCCACTTCTCCTCATCAACTAATTACTTAGGTATCTACCCAACTCTAACAACAAGTATCCATCCATGTATGGATCCTATCACACTGAGACAACGTATACACCAGTGACTGTCACACACTCTTCTCTTCCCTCTTTTCCTTTGCTTAGAGGAACTATTGTAGCGGACTTCCAGTCCTCTGGAACTCCACCTTCCTCTCAGGGCAATCTGCACACTTTTTGTTTCTGCTCAGTTGCTCTCTTTTCCCTACAGCCCTACAGTATATCTGGGCACTTCACCACACATTCCATCAGGTCCTGGGGTTTTCACAATATTGACTTTCTAGATGTCTCATACACTTCCATCCAACTGATCTTTCCCTTCTTTCCCACCTCTCCTCTTCTTCCACTCGCTTGTGTCATCTCTTAACCTCGCCTAATACCTCACATGAATCACAGATATCGTCTGTGAATTCTTTACACATGCCCTGTACCCCTTCCATCAGATTCAGATCATTATTTATCTGCCCGTTGCCCTTCCAGTTTCTCTTGCACCCCGCTTCTATTTTTTCCCCCTACAGCTTTTCTACTCTCCTTCCAGCAAGTGCCATCTCCTGTCGCCCTCTGCCACTGGTCACCCATCACATCTACTTAGGAAAATAATAAAAATTGTTATAGACAACATTTTATTCATGTAAAGTGCTCAGTGTGTCCACCATTGTTACAGAGATCTTGCTTCAGACGAGATAGCCAGTCGGTGGCTAGGCCCTGTAAAAAAGTAGAAAAATATATATGAATTAAAAATACAGTATTTCTGCATTCTTACACACACACACACACACACACACACACACACACATATATATATATATATATATATATATATATATATATATATATATATATATATATATATATATATATATATATATTAGAACAAGGAATTGTGTATATTCAGATACTGGCTGCAGTGAATGAAATTATTATTATTATTATTATTATTATTATCAGTCTAGCGTAGCATGATGGTACCATTTTAGTTACGCCCTTTACCGCGAGAGTCATCCTGTTTGTGTGTGTGTGTGTGTGTGTGTTTTCTTTAATTACTCCTAGGCTGTTTGATGGATTTTAATTAATCTTTCCAGGTGAGTTCGTCCCGTTACTGGGAAGTTTTCCATTATAAACAATATTACAACCATGACTTTTATCTGTGCCAGCTCCCTCACCAAATAAACAGTTCCCAGAAACAGTGAAAGGAGGCCATACATGGCTTTGATATCTTAGTACCTGGTGTACAACGGACTCCCGTCCGTAATGTGATATTTAGGGAACCTGAACCTCCCAATGAATCTTTGGGGAAGCAAGCCCTACTTCCAAAAATAAAAATGTTCAGAAACAAGGAAATGAGAGCACATGGATTTCAAAGAAATCGGCATAAATATCACAGAACTGGGTATGCAGTCTCCATGCCTTCTCTGAATGCAAAGGAAGAAACTGTGCATCTTCTTTGGTATTAAAGTAATGCAGTCAGGGTTCCATTTCTTTAATTCTTCTTAATACGCATTCCTGTCAGTCTGTTTATTTGCTCAGGTAGTACAGAATTCCTCACCTGTGTTAAACAACCTTAACCTTCCCATGTCATGCCTTATCCTGCTTCTCCCTGCCTAAAAGGCGGAGGGTGCTAAGGTACGGTATGAAGAGACAGGGCCGAGTGCAGCTCCACGCTGGCGTGACTGAAGGAGCCTCCGTCTAGGACCTAGTGAGCAGCAGTAGGGTGGCGGAGGCTATTAAGGAACAGGCCAGGCTGGTGGACAGGTTTAGTGGGCAGGAGGTGTTGTGGTGTTGCATGGCGGCCAATTCCTCACCTGAAAATTTCGTCATGCAGTGTGGGCAGGGTAGGAAATACACTTTGAAAGCATACAGAATTTAGTAAAAATTATTGATGTCATAGCCCTTCCTTTACGCCTTTCTTTTTTTATTTTTGCTATTTAATGAATTAACTTTAGCAAATAAATGGCAACTTCTTGTGGTGAAGTGGTTAGAAATAATCTTAATTAAGCTTTTCCTTGAGAGACGGCTTCCCAAAGTTTAACAGTTCAACTGGGGGTAGGGAAAAATGCAGACATAAAGAACTTGAATGTATTGATGGGATTAATAAATACAATGAATATATTTGCACCTGTCTTGTTTGAAAGTAGGTTTGGAGTCATCACACATTTATATTGTTAAAGACTGGAGTCCCCCTGAACTGTGTAATAGTATTGGATTATGCTTGCAAACGTCTCTCTCTCTCTCTCTCTCTCTCTCTCTCTCTCTCTCTTTGAGTAAGCGTTTGGGGTTCTCATGAAATGTATGAAGGGAATGAATTAAATCAAAGTCTTCTCACGTGTAGTGAATCTTAGGGTCGTCATGAATACAAACATTCTATATTTTCCCTTAGCTGCTAGAGTTCCTTCTTGAGGTGAATAAAGTGGTCTTTTGGTTGCAAAAATATTGGATTGCCTTATAAGCTCTCACCTTTTAACACGTGCACTGTAACATTCAGTGGCTGTGTACAGGTGGAAGTGCACGTGTAGGTGCCAGAGTCTGTGGGTGTGACGTGGGATCGAGCCAGGGACAGTCGAGACACAGGTGTGGTCACATTGTTATCAGTGACCTGCAACTCGTGGGCCTTTGGGGTGGCAACGGGTTGGCCTTCTCTGCTCCAGGCGAGGAAGGCTGGAGGTGGACATCCCTGGACTTGGCACACCACTTCCAGGCGACTCCCAGACTGCACGTACACTTCTCTGCTCGGCTGCACTGTCGCTAATGCTTCTATTAAAGGAAAGAAATGCTGTAAGAGTGGATATTGTCCTAAAATAATAACTCAGTATTCGTAAACCGAATTCTCATCTACCATAATAGAAAAGTTATTAGTGTGATCCCAGGCTTATCTGAATCGTAAACCCGGTGGATTGCTGAAATAAGTTGCCTTCTCCTGCAGTTCACTGTCCTCCACTGGGGGATAAGGAAGTAGCATAAGGACGTTTGTATAGCCAGGTAATGGAATCGCTTAGTTATATCCATTCCATCACATGAAGGTGACCCTCTCCAGCACCAACAAACTATGTAACAGCCAGTATTCGTTGCATTATGGCCACAAAGCTGGGTTAACACTAATGAGCGCATCTGGTACCAGGGACAAAAGCAATAGTAATTTTAGTACAGTGGCCGTGCTTCAGCGAATAACGATGTCATACTCGATTTGGGAGCAGACTCACATTTACCTGTCTGTTTGGTGGAACGAAGCGATTAGGGACTTTTTTTTTTTTTTTCGGTGCTGCCTCCGAACGCTCTTATTCAAGTCTGCTGCCGTGTTTCAGTGGGTAATGATGCCATTCTCGATTCTGGATTGATTGATTGACTGATTGATTGATTGGTTCATTACAATAAAATGATCATGGCAGTGTAACAAGAGGTCATTGCCGCCGTACACCAGGAGTAAAAGTAAAACAAAGATAACTAAATTGGTTTGTTGGTGCTGGAGAGGGTCACCTTCATGTAATGGAATGGATATAACTAAGCGATTCCTTTACCCGGCAATACAAACGTCCTTTTGCTACTTCCTTATCCCCCAGTGGAGGAGGGTGGACTGCAAGAGAAGGCAACTTAAGGCTGCAGTCCACTGGGTTTGCGTTTCAGACGAGCCTGCGGTCACACTAATAACATACTTTTCTATTATGGTAGATGAGAATTCGGTTTAGGAAAATTGAGTTATTTTTTCAGGACAATACCAATTCTTACAGTTATTTGTATTTATATATATAATTATGACATAAACAGAGTCATCACACATTAAAATTCATATAATACGTTAGGGATATTCCGTAGAACTATGCATAGAAAAATAAAGTTAAAACTATGTATAAAAACAAAAGTTGCTTGAGGAAACCTGCTTCCTCAGCAAACATCATACGTGTACACGCCTCCTCTAGAAGGACTGAGGAGTAAAGGTAAGACCCATCTCCTGTTCTAAACCTGGAGATATATCAACGGAGGGCATCCCCTAGGACCTAGAGCGTTACACTCAAATAACAGATGTCACACAGTGGGACCAGACAGTCTTCATAATAAGGAGGGGAAATCCCCTCCAAGAGATGGCAATGCTTCAGGCATGTATGATCGATCCGTTGGCAGGTCACGGCAACTTCCCAGTGACGGGGCATGGCTGTATAGACCCATGGACTAACTAAAGCCGTCACCTCCCTTAGCTTGCTTGGAACAGGAGGTGTATCCCATGCATGTTGCCAGGAGGTCTGGACAACAGCTTTAATCACAGGGAAGTAATCCCTGTAGGGAAGAGGTCTGATTGAGACATCAAGGGTAACTCTCGCCCTTGCTACCTTATCTGCACATTCATCTCCCTGTATTCCAACATGGGCTGGAAGCCAGCAAAACGAAATACTCTGGCCATGACGGCTCACGAGGTCTGGCTTGTCTAAAATTTCCGACACCAAGGAGTTGGGAGATTAAAATGCTCAAAAATAGAGAAGGGTGCCCTAGAGCTGCCAGAAATAGTAAAGCTATTTACACTGTTGGTAACGATGAGTTGAAGACTCGATTCTGGAGGAGACACATTGACATTTCTGTGAATGTACTGTTCAGAGGCCTAATATATCTGTGAAGCTTGTCATTTCCAATGGTGTGGCGTTAAAGTAAATGAAAATGAAAAACGCATCCTTAGGCTGTCATTAATGTTGTCAAATTATGGTATTACCCTGTATTGTGGTACTACCCAAACTACCTCGCTTTAATATTTTTCATATATCTTCGTTTTTACCACCAGACGATTTCCATAAGCTTACACCAGGCGTTGACAGTGAAGGGAATAGAAACAAAATCCGTAGCCCTTTTCTCATTAACAGCAGACACACATTACCACTACCTGTGTTGCAATGTAGTGATCGAGGACTTCATTCTGTTGCTTCAAAACACCCCCTCCCACTTTTTTTTTTTTTTTTATTCTGGCTCTTTCTGGACGACTGTACTGAGCTCAGAAGCCACTTTTCAACGGGTGATGTTGCGATATTCGTTCAAAATGTTACGTTCAAAATGTTATAGTATATTCATTTTAACTTGGAGATTTTTTGTCATTTTACAGCTTACTTTCCTTACCTCATTGGCAGGAGAAGACAATACTGTGGTTTTATATCCTTTCCATAGTATTTTTTCGTGGCCAGCATCATATTCTATTCTTTACCTATTGCTACAACTCGGGATTGGAAGTGGAGAGATGGCCATTTCATGCCGAGTTAAAGTGAACAGGGATTAGTCACCTTGCACAGTGAGGTTGACGGTGTGTGTGATGGGCGGGGTGGTGGAGACCTGACAGAGATAGGAGCCCGCGTCGGTCTTCCTCACGTAGTGTATCTTCAGAATCCACTGCTGCCCTCCCGCTGGGTTGACCGACACGAACCTGGCGTCTGAGGTGTACGTGACGGACTTGGTGGTCAGGAGGCGAATGTCCCGCCCCGCACCCACGACACCTGTATGAAGGGAAGGTTAATGATGGTGAACTACTTAGCGTTACTGGCTGACTGGAATCTGGCGTCTGAAGCGTTGGTGACAGACTTTGTGGTTTGGATGCAAATGTCCTGCCCCCGCACCCACGACACCTGTATGACAGAAAGTAAATGGTGGTAAATTTTTTAGCGTTCTTGGCTGACTCCAGCCTTGTGTCTGGAGTGTAGGTGACGGACTTGGTGGTCAGGAGGCGAATGTCCCGCCCCCGCACCCATGACACTTGCATGGAAGAAAGGTTAATGGTGGTGAAGTGTTTAGCGTTACTGGCTGACTCTTACATTGTGTCTGAGGTGTAGGTGAATACTTTTAGGCTTAACAGCCAGTTCCATTTGGTCCATCAGTTTTCGACATGTAACACACTTCCACATGTTACCGTTTCGGCGTTAATACCCACGGTCAATACTGAGTACATGCTAGAGCTGTCTCACTCTGGACTGGTATACTGATATCAGCGGGAATAATTTTACGACATCGACGGGTCAGTAAATTCTATTTCAGAAATCATTTAATCAAATTGCTCCCTGTCCCAGATTGGGATTAAACGTGGGTCATTTCAGGCAACAGAGGACTTCTTGAACCACTGGACCACCACCTCCAGGGGTCAATTATTATCGTACCCCCGACACCTGTATGAAAGGTTACTGATCGTCAGAGGAAGCACTTTCCACACATGGTTGGCAGGAACTTTGTATTTAAGATTTGTATTTTGGGTATGACGGTCAGGAATTAGTTATGCTTACCATGGCACCCACAACACCTGTATGTTAAGGAGAGTTATTGGTGGTGCAGTGCTTAGCCTTACAAGACTTTGGTTATTAATTTAATAGTCTCCAGTCTAATCCCACGCCCGCCCACTGACGACACCTGTACAGGAGCGTGTGTTGATTGTACTCTTTCTTTTCTCGAGAGAGAGAGAGAGAGAGAGAGAGAGAGAGAGAGAGAGAGAGAGAGAGAGAGAGAGAGAGAGAGAGAGAGAGAGAGAGAGAGAGAGAGTGACGGGGGGGGGGGCCCCAAGGCCTGGAGCGGAGGCTGAAATGGCGAGTGAAAGGATAAGTGCCGGGGGGGGGGGGACCATCGTCCTGGAGCTGAGGCTTAAATGGCAAGTGAAAGGATGAGTGAATCACTATGTTGGGTAAGCAGATGTGTGTGTGTGTGTGTGATCTTCCCCACTTCTAATTTCATAAGGGTTTAATAGGGTTAGGTTGATGTCTGTGATGAAGCAACTGTAGTTTTTAATTCATGAGATTTGTTTCATCTTAATCATAACTGTTATATATAAATGAGTTACTGCTACGTGTTTTAACTGAGAGAGAAAGAGTTACAGTGCACTGTACACCTACAGAGCCCGAGGATGTCATTTTGGATTTATTCTTATCCCCTCGTGACAATTTTCATCCATTTTTAGAGAAACTGTTCGAACTGGAGGCGTTAGACCAAGTAACAATATACGCGGCCAGTTCAGTAGGACTTTCCTAAGTTACATAAGATCATCTGGTGCAGAAAGAATAAGATAAACAAACGACGTTAGTCGGATTTAAAAAGTTAATGAGGAACACTTGCAGGAATCTCTTCAGTCCGAGGGTGTCATTTCTACTGATTTTTCGCTATTCATTGACTTTTCCTTTTAATCTTCAGTTTTTAGATTCAGATGAGTAAGATATCATCATCATCATCCATTGCAAGTCACTGTAGAACAGAGGCCACCCCAACTCTCTCCACGAATTCCTTGACTGAGTCAGTCTTTGTCATGTTTAGCCTGCAAGCTCCTCTGTCTCATCTCTCCACCTCCTGTTTGACGTTTTTCAATTACGCTTGCAATCTCGGAGTCCAGTCAGTCAGCCTCTTACTCCATCGGTTATCTCTTATTCTTGCTACATGACCTACCCACCCCCATTTCTATTCTCTTGTAATATCTATAATGTCTTTGGCTTTAGTCTGCTGTCTCACTGAAGTTTATCTCTTCCTGTGTCTAAAAGATATTCCCAACACTGATGTTTTCATAGTTTTTTGAGAACGGATTAGTTTGTTTACCATCGATTTCGTCAGTTTCCAGGTCTTAAAACCGTACGTCATAGCTGGGATTATATTCGTTATATACTTTTTGTTTCATACGTCCTGGCAATCTGATTTCCATGGTGTCTCTGTGTTTACCAGAAACTTTCCATTCAATTGTAATGCATTTTTTGTTTGTTTTCATGATCTTTCTTTAGTTTTAGTATCTGTCCCAGGCAATTGTACTACTCAACTTCTTAAAGAGTGTTTGCATTTATTATGATGGCACTCTTAAGGGTATCTGAATTAAACATTGAAGGATTTACTAATGATGTATGTAACCATTCCAGATCAAATATGTTTTCTAAGATGCTGCATAGAATCATGTAAGATTTCAGGCATACTATGATTAATACATATCGGAATGAAGGGCTTAAGTGAGTTAGGGAACTCTAATGCAGAAATACCAAGAAATAATCATTATTAACCCATCCACTGCAATGATGACTCTACAAACTCTTCTTGACCATGCTCATTGATTTTATTTTCAGTTTACAAAAGGACCCGTGGAGGTGAAATGGTGGGAGTGTGATATAATTATGATAATGGACTGGCCTACTGCACACCCACTTACTGTACTTATGAACTGCATTTACCAACTTTTATTTTGAAGCCAGGAAACAACCTCTTTCAAAAGTATAAAGTGTTTAAAATATGTGTCCTGACAATGTAATGTATGTCTGAAGAATTTTCAAAACTGGTGCATTGGACAGAACCGTACTACCGGTATTTAACTATTTTACATCTTACTGCTTTCATATTTTGACTGCATAATCTTGAGACATCAAAATTGGTTTTATAAGACGTCACGGTGTTGGTGAGGGACACCTTCACGCTGCACCACCGACATAACTCGGCGGCTGCACTGCCTAGTTTTACAAACGTCCCTCAACTCACTCTCAAGCAAGTGCACTGCAGGATGAGGGCAGCTTCAACCTGCGGTCCACCGGGTTCACGTTTCATATGAACATGGTGCTGTTGCCTCAGTATGTCACCCGGTTCAATGAGTAGGTACTATTTTAACACGACTCTTTAGTAATTCTGCTTTCTACTTCAGTAACAGTACCACACGATAATAATGTTCAGCTTAGGGAGAAGCTTCTCGTACTCAAAGGTTCTCTTACAGTTCCACGAATACCTACCGCTTTCCAAATAAATTTAGCACATTTCTCGTAGTTTAACTCTACATGCGATACTCTTAAAGTCAAAGATGTAATTTACTGTGTAAGTTATTAAGATTCTAAATTTCTCTGAGTTTATAGCCATAGTTCCCAAAACACACACACACACACACACACACACACACACACACACACACACACACACACACACACACACACACACACCGCTCGCTGGCTCAGTGGTAGCGTTCTCGCTTGCCATCTGGCAGACGGGAGTTCGCGCCTCGCTGAGGTTGCAAAAAGTTTCACTGATGAAGTGGGCGGTTACTGTCCCCCTCGAGCAAGGGGACGGGTGTGTATGTGTGTGTGTGTGTGTGTGTGTGAAGGTCACAGCCTTGTCCTTAGATCGGATATATGAGCTCTCAGCTCCCTTCCGGGAGGGTAAAAGCTGACTATCACGACCATCAAGTGATCCTGACCGACCCGGTGAATTACATACACACACGTGTACACTCACACATACACTTTCTATGTTTATCTGTCTATCTTTGTCTATGTGATATCTGTCTACCAGTCTCTCTATCCCTCTGTCTATCTATCTCTAAGTCTCTTAAAGCCAGCCTTTGTGTTTCAATAATTCTGATCCATTCCCCAACAGTTTTAACTATTGGCCAATTAACGTGTGTCAACTCACGGTGTAGTTATGCAGGTTCCTAATACCACACGGCAGCATGGCGGTGGTACCAGACACAACCGTGACCGTGGTCTCTGTGGTGTTGGTGAAGGAGGGGCCACTCAGGGTGGAGTACTGGATGGGTGGGGCTTCCTTCAGTATGTCCTTCCATACTGACCTGTCTGTGACAGAAGAGAAAGGGGGGGGGAGAAAGAAATTAGTACGCGAAGTAAAAGACCTTATTTCTGTAAATTCTGGGAAGGTTGGGAAAAAACATTACACTCACGAGAACTCAGATGCAAAATATTTGTGTTAATCTTGCCTAACTCATGTTTGTAAGAAATACGAGGTGATATATCTCCCTATCCCCAGAAAGGAGGATGGTGGACTTCAAAAGGATGGCACCTGAAACCCGCAGCCCACTTGGTTCACACTTCAGATGGGCCTGAGTTTGCAACTACTACAACTTTCGCGCAGCTCGTAAAAACCGCTCCATTAGAATTTCATCAAGCGGTATCTTGTGTGTTGTGGTGACGTCTCAGTCAGCTTGTTACGCGGGTGGCAGTGGATGTCAGAAATTAATGAAGCATGCAGGGTGGACTTTGATAACACTTACTAAGCCGTCACCAGCAGTGGAAGAGGAGAGTTGTATATGAACCACCATGTTGACTATGTTAGTTGTTGAGAGGAATTAGGGAGAGAGAGAGAAAAAAGGCAGAATTAGCCTGAAATATCTTCGTGGTGTTAATGAATAAGCAGGCAATACTGAATAGGCACTGTCTCCTTCGCTGTTTCCTTCTGTACTGCGTTTTCTGACAGACAAGAGACTGAGTGTGATATTGTGTTGTTAGAGGAAGCATGGGAAGAAAAGGAGAAACCTGACGTGAAGGAAGTTGATGTTCTTTTTACAGGGGAGGGGGGAGTAGAGAGAAATGGTGAAAGACAAACTGTGTATCTTTTCTCCGTAATTTTATCTTTGGAGAATCTAGGGAGAAGAGTGTAACACAAAGGCGAGAGATCAAGGGCAGATTTGTGCATTTTCATGATTGTCGTGGGTGTTGGCTGTTTAGAAGACTGAGCGTACTTATACCGTAATTACATATGCGTGGCCAAGGCCATCGTAAAACCAAACGTTGACTTACCATCATTGTTAGTAACAGCTTATACTTTTCTTAAAGTTTTTGTTTTATCGTTTTTACTGGCACATAATTCGAAATTGATACAAGTAAAGAATCCTGTGATGCAATAAAAAGAATGGGATGGCATCAGGTACCCATGACGTGTTTGCAGAGATGATTAAGTGCAGTGACGAATGGAATGAAGTGTTTGCTGAAAACATATAAAAAATTTAGACGAACGGATTTGTTGAAAATCGAGGAAGGAGGGAACCAAAGAGCAGACGCCCGCAAGACTATGTCCTCCAAGAAAATATAATAATAGAGCTAAACTGAAGAGCCATTCATTTCAGGATGACTGGACACACTGCATTTAAAAGACTGAAGGTCATAGGCAGAAGGAAGTACGAACAGAGGGAGACACTTCCAGATTTGACATGCTGCATACATGAAGGACTAAGAGTATCAGTCAACTCTTACATTCGAGAGTTGGACAGAAAAGAGGTGAGAGTTTGCTACTAGACGGGTGCTGTGCGCGTAGACAGTCAGAAGAGCAGTGATCAGTAAAACAGCGATAGAGAAGAGGTAAAGATGCAAGGCGAGGCGAAAAGAGGGTGAAAGGAGTCTGTAAAAGGAGGAATGTTAATGAGAAGAAAAGCTTTAGAGTCCATCTTGTTCAGGAGAGGTGAATGTTGATACTCACCCACCCCCAACACACAAGATGCTATAGTTGCACTCTATGCAAGGGCGAAGAAAAGCTCCGTAAAAGTCAACAGCCGTCCAAGGTTAAAGAAGACACAGAGTTAGCTTCGCATATCTAATCTCATGGAAACAGATTTCGCAAGCAAGGACATATGATATTTCCAAGATAAATACAAAGAAAATGAAATCCCAAGTATGCTCAGAAATGCTGCACAATTGAGTTTGATTTTGTTAAATATTAAACGATATTCTTATGGAAAACTTTGGCTAGCTGAAAGCTGCAGAAACTGAGTTTTTGATGCATTAAAACACGGTTACTTATACCTCAAACAGAGACATGAGCCAAGTCACCAATTAGGTGTCTCATAGCCTCATTCTGAGTTTGTTGAAGTAACTGCTGGAATGGACGCTGTGAGTAGCAAAAGGACAAGTAAAAAGTGGAGTGTTCAATGTATGAGTGAGTAGGTTAGATGTGCAGCATAGAAGTCACTGGTGAATAGAAATGGGTTGGTGAAAGGACAGAACCCAGCAGAATGCTACTCTTCATAGCGCTAGAAGATCGGTGACTGTCTACAGCAGCAGCTATGGAACGACCAGAAAGGAAGCTGGAGATCATGGCACAGATAGAAGTTTTCGCCGAAGTCCCAAAATGAGGATAATCAAGAGTCTGAAAGGAAGGTAAGATCGCCTGGAGCATCCCTGGCAGAACCCATAATGACAACTGGAAAGGTTTTGATAAAAGATTTTAAATTCTTTTTGTTAAAATTTCTTTTTGTTAATGTATTTAAAAATCTTTAGAAATTATAGTAATCAAAGTAATTAGGCGACAGTCAGAGGACTAGGAATGGTCACTCTTCTTTGGATGAGGCTCAATGAGAGCAAATTTAAGCAAGAAACAAAGGTATATGTCGACTAACAAAGGTAAAAGATTTTACCCAGGAAGGGTGTCAGCACAGAGGCAAAGTTGTTAAGAACAACAGGAGGGACCCCATCAGGCCAATATGCTTTGTTAGTTTGGAAGCCTGTGAGGGTAGAAGGTATATCAACCAAAGAAAATTTAATGTCAGTCATGAGAAAGTCAGAGGGGAAATGAGGTGGAGAAACACCACCAGAGTCATCCAAGGTGGAAGTGGAGGAGAAAGTATGAGCAAAGAGTCCTGCCTTTCTAGCAGAACTAGCAGTGACAGAGCCATCAGAGTGGAAAAGAGGAAGTCAAACAATTCAATCCACTTACTGTAGAAGGAATGAAATTATTCTTATCAGTGTGAAGAAAAGACTTGGCATGGTTCCAAGCAGAAACATGAAAGGGATGTGATTCAGTGGTGGGTTAGCACTGGTACCTAGTGCAGGCATTCTTCTTGTTGCTCACAGCAGTAGAATAAGCATGATTTAACTAAGGTTTCTTTGCATTAGTCCAACGATGAGAGAAGGGAATGTATGCTTCTTTATGCAAGAGAATGATCTCCATACTGTGCAAGGCACACTCAGATGACTTTCGGCCATGCAAGCAGTATATAATCATTCAAGGGAAATTCAAGGAAATACTGCCCAATCAGCAACTCCGTAGTGCCACAGCCGCTACTTCTTGAAAGAGTTCACAGGCCTTCCTGGAACAATAGGACAAATTAGGGTTATTAGGTTGTAATCAGAGAACCCCAACAGAAAGATAAGTTTGACTAAGTAGAAATAGTTATAAGGAATAAGTCAAGTATGTTGGCACACTCTCCAAGGCGGTCAGGGATATGCGTAGGGTGCTGTACAAGATGCTCTAGGTAATTAAGGATCAGAAAGATATAGTCTTCGACACTGCTGGGTCAGTGAACAAAAAGGAGACCCTAAGGTGGTGGTGAACATTGACATCATATAGAAAGTTTTCAGAGAAGGGAGAAATTGACAGAATATGTACTATCTTAAAAGTAAGATAGTAAAACTTTTTTTTTTTTTTATAGTCAGTAGAATTAATGGATAAGTACACAGGACAAACATATTTAGTAAGAGAATAGCAGGATAGCTGAAGTCAAATGTAGAGAACTCAGAGGATTCAAGTTCAGGGACACGAGAGTAAGATACGTTGCTGCATACATACACAAAACAACGGTCCTTGGCATAAAGTGGTTACAGAGAAAGTAGCTTCTGACTGCCACCCCTGAGTAAGGAAGAGGTGTGGTTAAAAGGAAGAGAGATGGTCTGGAACAGCAAAATTAGGGGTAAGGCCATAAACGGTGCAGAAATTGATAAAAAGTGATCCACAAAATGGTTTCATTGAACTCACTTGCTCATGACTGGAAGAGGGGCTGATGGTGGGGGCATTGATGGTCCCCCTCCTCCCCCACGAGGACTCCCAGATGGGTGTTGAGATGCCATTTTTGCAAATTTTGGAACAAGAAGTGTGGTGTTATAATGTAAATGTAGTTTCTTGCTGAAAGCTAGATGAAAATGTAGGAGGAGAATATGCTGGCTTACTCCCAAGTTACTGAGACACTGAAAATGTTCTGTAAAGGGGGATGGCCAGAAGCTAGTCTTGAGGGTTTTTAAATAGGAGCTCCAGCTCTCCTTGTCACCAGTTTTCCGTCCTCCACGAGAGTACTGCCCTGTTCGATTGGTGCCACGGTGTGAAAAGAGTGGAAAATGGCTGTGATAGTGCCTTTGTGAAAAAATATAGGTGAATGTTGGAGTGCACCAGGGATCAGTGTTGAGCCCCTTATTGTTTGTCATGGTGCTTGAAGCTCCTTCACGTGACTTCAGAAATGCACTTTCATGGGACTTGTATGCTTATGCCTGGTATTGACTGCAGAGAATGAGAGGGAGGCGGAGGAAAGATTTGGAAATAGAGAGATGGGGTACAAGGGTTTGAGAGTAAATTCAGATAAAACAACCGTGATGATATCTAAGGGTGGTGGTGGTACTGTTAAAGCAGAGAGAGAGTGGCCAAGTGCAGTTTGCCACTTGGGTGTGGGAAGTAACTCCATCTTGTGCAGTATTTGTGATAAGTGGGTGAATAAGAGATGGAGTGGTACTAGAGGTAGACTGCGAGATAATGAAGCTTTTGTGTGTGTGGCGTGTCAGGGAGAGCATGTAGATATTGTCAGGCATGAAAGGATTGATTCTGTTGCTGAGTCTCTTGAGTATATGTAAGAGTTTTGTTGTCTGTGGGACATGTTCTGTGCTGAAGGTGGGGTAAGGAGTGGTGAGAGGAAGTTCAGGGAGCTGTTGGCTCGCTTGACATTCAGAGGGCTCTCCCTCCCATGCTACGGAATCTTTGTATGTGACTTGTGTTAGCAGCGTAATGCTGTATGGTAGTGAGACCTGGGCAGAAAAGGAGGCGGATATTCATAGGCTCAAACGTGCAGAAATGACAGTGGTTGGGTGGATGTGTAGTGCATCATTGACTGTAAGCCTTGGCTGGGTAGATTTACGAATGAAGAGTTAAGAGGAAGGATGGGATTCGAGTGTACTGGTGTTGTGATGAAGGGAGGTAGATTAAGATGGTTTGGTCATGTGGGGAGGATGAAGCAGTGAGTCTTTTCACCGAGGGCCACTGGAAAGGCAATGTAGTGGTTCTCGGCTGTCCTTGGTGAGATGACTGACCCCCGAGAACTACATAGGGCCATTTCATGGCGCATTGAGAGCCACTGGAAAAGCAGGTTAGGTTAGGTTAGGTTAGGATGCTGTCGGTAACCCTCGGTGAAAAGGCTGAACTGAATGGAGGGTGACAATTGAATATGGAAAGTGAAAATGTGAACATCAGGGGCAGGGTAGCGAGAGGCAGATCGAAAAAGGCCTGGGGTGAGGTCAAAGAGTTTGACCTCAGGGATAAGGGACTGAATAGGAAGATTGCCTGATATCATTCAGCATGGGCAGCTGCTATTAGATGACCAAGACCGATGCATGGAAGAATATTGGAACGTTTGTAAACGAAATGAATGATACGAAATGATCAGAGTGCTGTTTACTGAGGAAGTATTATAGAGAACGTGAAGAGTATATGAGAATGACTAGTCAGAGATGGACAGGGTCGTTTTAGCTGTGGGACTGACTCTATTCTGAGGGTAATTATGAATTTACAATCAAAGAGGGTGACTGAGACGAAGAACCATGGATTTTGGGCCCCTGAATCGTGAGCAATTGGTCGGATGACTTATTTCCCAGAATATGATCTTGATTAGTTTTCCCATTATTATATTCTTTCCCCTTCCCTACTTTCTTGATCTTATCTTATCCCACTGAACGTGGAAAAAAAGGCTGAGTGACGATGATGTTTCTCATTTGCGTACTGTCTGTGGTGTGGTACGGTAACTTTTTGGTAGTTGCTTTTGCAGTTGTGTTGCCTTATGAATTTAATATTACTTCATTATTTACATACCGTCCATGGTTGTGGCAGGAGCTGTGAGGACGAACAATAGCACAGCATAAGTGACCAGCAGTGTTGAGTGGCAGGACTGGAAGGCCATATCTGCTGAAGAAGAGGGAATATATTAACACAGGATATCACATAGTAGAATAAAGAGTAAACAAGAAGCGGTGCCAAAGCACAGCAAACCCATCCCGAGCGTCATTTTAGTGCTGACATATAAACACAATAAGATATCTAGTCAATAATGTCATATGTCATATTTGGAGTAAATTGGGTGAAAATTGACGATCTTATGCTCATTTGAAATTTCAGGCCCGACTCACCTGACATTGACCCCCCTACCGCTAAGTGGGGATGACCCCCCTGATGTAATAAGGCATGTTATAGGTTTCAGCTTTTAAAGATGCACCTTTAGATTTTGGTTTCATGCCGATATAACGAATCTGAAAGGAGTTATGAAGAAAAAAAAAAGTTTTATCCGTTCCCATTTTTTTACATTTTTTGGCCTACAGCCTGAGCCTTGGCACAGTTTGGCCCAAAATTTAGCCAGGTGATCAGGTCATAGCCCGTCCCATCATCCATGTAATATTAGTCAAAATCGCATCAGTAGTTTTCCAGTATAGTTGTTAACAGACAGACAAACAGAGTTAAAACAATACCCGTCCCCGAGCCCCTCTGGGCCGGGGACGGGTAACAAGAAAGAGTGGAAAGGGAAGAACTTGCAACACATTTTTAAAAAGTACTTAGAGCACTTTTATGCGATGGTTTAAGGCCTTTATGCGATAATTTAAGGCCTTGCAGAAATAATGGAGAGTGATAGATTGACTATGAAAGTGTATGTGAATGAGGTGGAAGGGGTAGGGGGAGGGAGAGACAAAGGATGAGACAGAAGGATGGAACAGAGATGTATTATTAAAGAAGAAGGCAAAAATTTTAGATAAGGTAACCCATTGGTGGAGGAAAGGGTGACATGAGGTGATTTGCTTGTGGCCACCCTTTATGGATTAAGGTGTCTGCAGCAGACAGATGGTAGATCTACCTGTTTTTTTTTTTTTTTTTTTTTTCCCCCCCCGAGTTGTGTAGCACTTTATGACTAAATGACCCTCGTGTGCGATCAAAAGCAGGACCACTCGGTACTATACCTTTCGTGGCATATGAGGCTTCATTTTGCTTTTATGTCAGATATATTTCGCACATTACGCTTATTATCTTCCTATACGTTACTGAGGCATGGTATGTGTTACAAAAATATATGCAAATAGTATAAAAGAGAATATGGTAGCATAATATGCATGATGATTACTTTGGATAAAAGGCCGTGATTATTCCAGTGCCAAAAGAATGCAACTTCTAGTCAGTTTTGGGGACACCAACCAACTACATATCAATGGCCAAAATGAGTAACTGGAAATTAACTGACACTAGCATCATTAAGAACAAAATAGAAGAGAACCCAGACTTTAGAAGACGATGTTTAAAAACGCAAGAACAGAAAATAATACTCACATGGAAGGCTTAGTAGAAGGAAACAGAAATACCACAAACAGTAGAATTAGAATAGGAAATAAAAATGGTCCAAGGAGGAATACCTAGAAAAATAATTTAAATATATTTTTTCAAAAATAGATGGAGTACTAAGAATGTAACACCCGCCCCAGCCAACTAATACAATGGCATAATATTTGACTTTGCCCGGTGACCTTCACTTTCAACAGATTTTTATCAAAGCTTAAATATTTCATTCTGGCCTAACCCTTAACCCTTCGTTCTGCCTAACCCTTCAGATTAAATAAAATTGTATGAGCTGACTTTGCCCAGTAACTCTGACTTTTGACCATCCCCAGCAACTATGAACTTTGAGTGATTGCTTTGAAGGTTGAGTCTCTTTATCCTGGTGTTAAGCTGAACCAATCCACAAAGCTTAGCCCAGACTGGATAAAAACTGCTTAAGTGGTGTTTGCCATGTGACCTTCACCTCTGACCGATTGTTCTAAAAACAATAGCTCAAACTTTTGGGCGATCCTCAACTCATCGAGTGAGTTTCATCCAGTTAAGATCAAAACTATTATAGTTATTTTATGTACACACATTCACACGAGTTGAATTTTGACCTTGCCCTGTGACCTTGACCTTTGACCGATAGTTGTCAAAACTTTTATTTTATTATTGCCTGACCCTCAATACTTCCACCAGGTTTATTTAAAATCATATCAAAACTGTTTTAGTCGAAATTGCCCTATAACCTCAGACTTTTGCCTTTTCTGGTGACATTGAGAATTGATTGTGCTCCAACTCGGACTGCTTTATTCTAACCCTATTCCAACCCATCCACAAAGTTTGGTCTTAACCCTTTGGTGTTTATGGGTGAGGTTCAGATTTCATGCACTCATTACCATTTGACACAGGCTGCATCTGTGCATATTTCAACTGCTCGTTACCTTACCATTCGACGCCGGTTGCGTCAAATGAAATGGCCACTGTTGTTTTTGTTATGGAATGATTTTGCATCCATTTCTGGGAGAGAACAAACCACTACTTGTGTCCCCGTGTATTCCTCCGCCAGCTCAACCCACTCCACACCCAGCGCCACTCCACTGCCCAGGGCTCTCACTTTCAGAGTAATTACCTTAAATCAGGTAATCTAGGGTCTTTTAAGGTAATTTTTCAAGGTACGAATTTTTGAGGTAATTTTGGGTAATATGAAGAAAAGTGCAAGGTATTTCAGAGACTGTTAATGTACGAATGGAAAGCCTGCCTATTTTCCCTAAAACGAATGTTTCTAAGAGTTTGATAGCATTTTTTAAAGACTGGAGTCAACTGGCAGTTGGTAATACTGATTTTACTCGTATAGCTCCTGAGAATTCTGTCACGGCATCGTCCCACTCCCCACCGGCCATACCGCCCACACGAACACGGTCAGTTTATGTTGTGTCCAACACGTATATACTGTATACCCTCTGCTCCCATCACTTACTTCACTCCCACAGGCACAAACTGTGCGGTGGCACCAGAGACTTTTTTCTCCAGACCTTATGGTAGGAAAGAACTTATTAGAATTATAGTAGTTGTTTATGATTACCATAAAGTACTAGAGTGTGAATAAGGATGTAATGTGGTATTGGTTGAAACTAGGGTGGCCAGACGTCCTGCTTTAGGAAGAACAGTCCTGCTTTTGAGCACTCTGTCCTGCGCCACCTCAAGAAGGACATTAATTTGTCCTTTTGGAGGCCTTCTAATAAGAGTTATATAAATTACCTTACGTATACTGAAAGAGTCAGATTTACGGGCCTAGAAGAGTGCCCAGCCATGTACAAAATATTCCTGTCCAACAGAAAACACTTGGGGATGAAGAACAAAGGGGATGTCTGTGGTAAGTAGGCTACTTCCTTTAGTTCGTGAAGTAAATTACTGTAATTTGGTTAGCATACATTATGTTGTTCCAGTAGGAGTCAACACTGATATTATTTTCTTTGATATAGTTATTTATAGCTACTGGACGAATGCATGTATCATGTATGTAAAACATACCTTGTGTTAAACAAATGAAATTTTAGAGAAAAACACAAAATAGCCCTCATTGCATTATAATGATACTTGACAAATCAACACTACTAAGTATACTGTACTTTGCTTATTTTATACATTTTTTTATGTATCAACTCATCAATAAACATGTTTAATTTAGGTTTAAAATAAGTATCACAAATTAAGCATGTGTCCATCTTTTTGGAAAAACAGAAATAGCCGCCATAGTTGAAACCATTGTGGAATTGAGGAAAGGTAAATGGACAGTTATATAAAGAGCCTACTTATTGATTGTTATATATCTAATTTATACCTCAGAAACAATAAATTTGCGTGCGTGGTGTGAACCAGAATGCAATTAAATAAGTCACTCCAATGTTTTGAGTGTACCGGTTCCAATCCCCCGCCAAGCCAAACCCACACTGGCTTCACAGAAACACCCTCATGCCTCTTCCACTATATTATACCTTCATGGTATCAGGTAAACAATCAGGAAATTCTTAGGTACACATACAAGCACCTTGTAAAAATTTCCCTTTGGAATTTTGTTTTCGATTAAAAATACTGCTGAACTGTGACTCTTAATGGAGTATAATTTTGTTACCCAGAAAGAGTATATAAATATTCATTTTTATGTTACTGGAGTTTAGGAAGATATGGTAAAATATATACTATTGATGCCTTGTAAAATGTCTTTAATTTAATTCCAACACGGACTATATATATATATATATATATATATATATATATATATATATATATATATATATATATATTGTTACATAGCCTATGATTTCACCATCCTTTGTGTAATTCTAATGTACAGTATGCTGCATGTTTGATCACGAGCGTGTTCTACCTCACTCCCTCCCTCCTCCCTTATAGTAGAGTAAGTCGTTCTTTCTGTTGTTCAGAGCAGGAGTGTCAACTCTTTGTCCCCTCTGGCTTCATTTGCGCGTCCTTCTTAAAAGTTGTATCAAGCTCTGCCGGCCCCTATATAATGAGCTCAGTCTCTACATTAATTGCCACTTAGATCTACTCCTCATTTTGCTCACATCTCTATCCTCCCCTGTACAGTTGTTATTATTGTGAGTGCTCAGGAAGTCTCCAACCATCTAGCAGCTGTGTAATTTGAGTATAAGTGTTATTACATTTTGTTCTTGTACTGTATAGCATAAGGTGTTGGTTCGTAGGCCTAGTAAAGTTATTGTAATTCATAGTCAGCCAGCGGTAATAATATTTTGTATCTGTAATAATATATCTTGCGTTAACTGAGCATTATCCAGTGGTTTCTCATTTTATCAGGGCTGACTTAGATAAATTTACTCATGCTAATTTCGCGTTAATAGAGGCTATTGCAGTTAACCATATATTTAACCTGTTTTTTGCCATTACATTATCCTTATGAGTCCTGAATGTTTTGTTGTTAGTTTGAGCATTAAACTTTAACTTGTAATTTTACCTAACTCTTTTGTTTTGAACCTGGAACTTTGTGGGACAGTAGTGATTTTTGGTATTCTCACTTAAAGTGTACATTATCTTTCTCTGTTCCGTAACATAAATTTCGCGACCTCTTATCAGGATATTCAGGATATTATCATAAGGATATTGCTTGATATTTTGTGACTGTGATTTATTCATGATGTCTACTATTACTACGCTTGATGAAGCCAAAGATTTTTTGTCAAATGTGCAAACAGTGTGTGATGTAGAAAACAGAACAAAGAATGAACTTAAGCTTGTTGCTCAACAACTGGGAATTGCTGTTCGCTCTCATCATTCTAAAGATCAAATTGTTGACATGATTAATGAAAGCTTGTTTAATGTAACTCCTCCAAATGAGCAAACGCAGATTGAATTAGCTAAGTTACAGCTAGCCCTGCAGGAGGCTCGTGCTAAGGAGGCTGAATTTCAGGCAAATGCTCGTATTCAGGAGGCTCAGGCACAAATTGAACTTGCTAGGATTCAGGCAGACCATGAGTATCGCATGAAACAAGGTGGAACTGGATCATCTAGCTCTGATGATTTTGATGTGGCTAATAATGTTAAACTTGTCCCTCCTTTTAATGAATCTGATTTAACAAAGTATTTTCAGTTGTCTGAGAGGGTAGCTACAGGTTTTAATTGGCCCAAAGAGTATTGGCCAGTACTCCTTCAAACTGTTCTCACCGGTAAAGCTCAAGTAACTTATGCATCTTTGCCTCAGGATCAATCTGATAATTATGATGTAGTTAAGAGCTTGATTCTTAAGGCCTATGAGCTTGTTCCTGAAGCCTATAGAGTAAAATTTAGGACAACTTATAAGCAAGATAAGGAATCCCATGTTGAGTATGTAAAAATCAAAGAAGATCTGTTAGAGCAGTGATTAACTTCTAAGAATGTGGATTATGATTTTGGTAAATTTAAGCAGATGATTTTGCTGGAGGACTTCAAAAGGTGTATTAATAATGATGTAAGTCTATATCTTGATGAGAGAAGAATAGATAATTTGTCTGATGCTGCAGTTTTAGCTGATGAATATGTTCTCACTCACAAGAGATATTCTAAAGAAAAAAGGAAAGCTGAGAGTAAGTACTTTGCCTCTACTCAGAGTACAGGTAACAGGAAAGAGAATAAAGATGATGTTTCTCAGGAAGTAAATACCAGCTCCACCTCTAGATTTCAGAAAAGTAAATGTACTTATTGTAGTAAGCTTGGTCATACTACAGAGAAATGTTTCAGGAGACAGCGTGATGTGAACAAAAAGGAGTCTTTAAATATTCAGTCAATTGGTCTAGTGTCCACCCTTGAGAGTTCCCAGAATTCTTTAACTGAGTTAACTGAACCTGCTTTGAGGGGTAAATTAAATTCTCATGATGGAGCTCCTCTTTTGAGCAGTAACGTGGGTGACACTCTCAAGAGTTCATGTGCTAATTTCCTGTCTGATGGTTTTGTCAGTCCTCTGGACAGTAATGACAGGAAATCAGTTAAAATATATCGTGATACAGGAGCTTGCCAATCCCTTATGCTGACCAGTGTTCTAAGCTCTAATGTTAATTCCTCTGATGAAACTGTAATCTTACAAGGTGTAGGGAATAATTACTTCTCTGTCCCTCTGTGCAGAATGAATTTAGAGTCTGGTTTTGTTAATGGTTCCGTTATGGTTGGGTTGGTTGAGACACTCCCAGTGTCAGGTGTAACTTTCTTAATTGGAAATGATATTGGTGGAAGTCAAGTGTGTCCGGCTCCTCAGTTGTCTGGTGAGCCAGTGGCTGCGGCCCAGGATTGTGATGTCCCTGATGTGTTCTCTGCATGTGCTGTCACTAGGGCTAAGTCTAAAGTTACTGGTGACTTAGAGGATAATGATGATGATGATGTTATCCTAGCTGACACTTTTCTTGCTAATTTGGACCACTCACCAGATGAGGCAGTACCACGTAGTGTTGATAATTTGTCTCGTCAAGAGTTGGTTGAGTTGCAGGTTGCTGACCCTGAGTTGAAAGGTCTAGCTAACTCTGCTTGCAGTGAGGAAGAGTCAGCTGGTGCTTCTACTTGTTATTATGTAAAGTCAGGAGTACTTATGAGGAAGTGGAGACCCCCAACAGCATCAGCCGACTGTGAATGGGAGGTTGTACATCAAGTTGTCATCCCTCGTGTTTGTAGGCAGGATATCATTAGAGTAGCTCATGATTCCAGTTTGGCAGGACACCTTGGAGTGAGGAAGACTGTGGCACGCATTTTGAAACACTTCTACTGGCCAGGTATCTTCAGGGATGTTTCCTGGTATTGTAAGTCTTGTCACACCTGTCAAGTTGTGGGGAAGTGTAATCAGACCGAAAAGGTTGCACCTCTAGTTCCCATTCCTCCTTTTGAGGCGCCATTCACCCGTGTGTTGGTGGATATTGTGGGCCCTCTTCCTAAGACTTCTTCAGGATTTTCTTATGTGTTCACCCTGATTGATATGGCTACTCATTATCCTGAAGCCATTCCATTTAGAAATCTCTCAGCAAAGAACGTGGTTAAGGAAATGCTAGGGTTCTTCACAAAGTTTGGTCTGCCCAAGGAGGTACAGTCAGACCGGGGAAGTAATTTCATGTCAAATGTTTTCAAGCAGTCTCTGAAAGAGTTGGGCATCACCCAGATCACGTCTTCAGCTTACCATCCCCAGACCCAAGGAGCGTTGGAGAGATATCATCAAACACTCAAATCGATGGTCAAGAAATACTGTTTGGAACATCAGAAAGACTGGGATAAAGGTCTTCCATTCGTTGTATTTGCCGCAAGAGAATCTCCAAATGAATCACTGGGCTTCTCACCCTTTGAACTACTGTTTGGCCTTGAAGTAAGAGGACCCCTTAAGCTACTCAAGGAATGCTGGTTGTCGGAGGAAGATGACGTCAACCTGCTGGAGTATGTGATGAAGTTCAAAGAACGGCTGTCAACTGCTTTACAGCTGGCGAGAGAGAATTTAGGAGCTGCTCAGGAGAAGATGAAGACTTGGTATGATAAGAAGTCCAGGTTACGCCATTTTCAGCCAGGAGATCAGGTTTTGATTCTGCTACCAGTGCATGGGCAACCTCTTCAAGCCAAGTTTAGTGGTCCTTATTTCGTGGAGAAGAAACTCAGTGATGTCAACTATGTCATCGCCACACCAGATCGTAGAAAGAACAAGCAACTTTGTCACATCAACATGCTAAAGTTATATCACAGGCAAGACGAAAATAAACCAGTCTGCACTGTAGCTGTTCCACCCGAGTCTGCAAGTGAAGTTCTCCTATGCAGCATGAGCCTGAGTGATAGTTTGGGGAAGAATCTTGATATCATGAATGATCTCCAGACTAAGCTTTCTCATCTAGCTCCTGAGGAAAGGCAGGAGTTTTCGGCATTACGGCAGGAGTACCCGCAAATGTTCCGTGCCACTCCAGGAAGAACCACTGTGTTGATGCATGATGTCGATGTTGGAGACGCAAAGCCAATTAAACTGCCTCCTTACCGTGTGAACCCAGTGAAAGTTCCTCTCATCCAGAAGGAGCTTGGCTACCTGTTGGACCACAAGATGATTGAGCCCTGTCAGAGCGAGTGGAGTTCTCCTGTCACTCTAGTCCCTAAGCCAGGTGGGTCACAGCGGCTTTGCATCGACTACAGACGTGTTAATCAGATAACCAAAACAGACACTTACCCTCTCCCTCGCGTGGAAGATTGCATAGACAAGATCGGAAAGGCTAGGTACATAAGTAAGTTTGATTTGTTAAAGGGATACTGGCAAGTACCTATGACTTAACGTGCTAGGGAGATCTCATGTTTTGTAACACTAGGAAAGACTTTTGCATGTTCTGTAATGCCATATGGTATGAAGAATGCACCAGCCACATTTCAGAAGCTCATGAATGCTGTAACAGAGGGTTTGGCAGGGTGTGTTGTTTATATTGATGATGTATTAATCTTCAGTGACAACTGGAAAGATCACCTATGCCATGTCAGTAGGGTTCTTGAGCGTTTGGTTCAGGCTAATCTTGTACCTAATTTATCAAAGTGTGAGTTTGGTCAAGCTAAAGTTCAGTACCTTGGGTACGTAATTGGTGATGGACATGTTGCATCACCAGGAGCTAAGGTTCAGGTTATAAGTGATCTTCCAAGACCTAAAAGTAGGAAAGAGCTACAAAGATTTTTGGGAATGGTAGGTTATTACAGGAGATTTGTTCTTAACTTTTCAATTCTTGTATCACCACTTACAGACCTACTGAAAAAGGGAGTTAAATTTGTCTGGACCGATAACTGTGAATCCTCTTTCAGCAAACTTAAAGCTATCCTATTAAGTCAGCCAGTGCTCGCTACTCCAAATTTTGCTAAGCCTTTTAAGATGACTGTTGACGCAAGTGATACAGGAGCTGGGGCTGTTTTGCTGCAAGAGGATGATCAGGGCATTGAACACCCTGTATCTTATTACAGTAAGAAGTTCACTCCACCTCAAAAGAACTACTCAACTAATGAGAAAGAGCTTTTGGCCTTGATTTTGGGTTTACAGCATTTTTCATTTTATTTGTGTTCTGGTTTTGACCCCATAGTCATTTATACCGATCATAACCCACTGAAATTCCTTAGTAAGTTTAAAGATAAAAATCAGAGATTGACAAGATGGAGTCTACTTCTTCAGGAGTATTCATTAGACATACAACATGTCAAGGGGAAAGAAAATGTTATTGCAGATTGCTTATCTAGACTTTAGACAGATTGTTTTAGAGTAATAAGAAATTTCCTTTGTAAATTTCTTTTTCTTTGTGGGGAGGTGTTACATAGCCTATGATTTCATCATCCTTTGTGTAATTCTAACGTACAGTATGCTGCATGTTTGATCACGAGCGTGTTCTACCTCACTCCCCCCCTCCTCCCTTATAGTAGAGTAAGTCGTTCTTTCTGTTGTTCAGAGCAGGAGTGTCAACTCTTTGTCCCCTCTGGCTTCATTTGCGCATCCTTCTTACAAGTTGTATCAAGCTCTGCCGGCCCCTATATAATGAGCTCAGTCTCTACATTAATTGCCACTTAGATCTACTCCTCATTTTGCTCACATCTCTGTCCTCCCCTGTACAGTTGTTATTATTGTGAGTGCTCAGGAAGTCTCCAACCATCTAGCAGCTGTGTAATTCGAGTATAAGTGTTATTACATTTTGTTCTTGTACTGTATAGCATAAGGTGTTGATTCGTAGGCCTAGTAAAGTTTTTGTAATTCATATTGTCAGCCACTGGTAATAATATTTTGTATCTGTAATAATATATCTTGCGTTAAGTGAGCATTATCCAGTGTTTTCTCATTTTATCAGGGCTGACTTAGATAAATTTACTCATGCTAATTTCGTGTTAACAGAGGCTATTGCAGTTAACCATATACAGTACTTAACCTGTTTTTTGCCATTACATTATCCTTATGAGTCCTGAATGTTTTGTTGTTAGTTTGAGCATTAAACATTAACTTGTAATTTTACCTAACTCTTGTTTTGAACCTGGAACTTTGCGGGACAGTAGTGATTTTTGGTATTCTCACTTAAAGTGTACATTATCTTTCTCTGTTCCGTAATATATATATATATATATATATATATATATATATATATATATATATATATATATATATATACTGTAGTTATGAATTAAGGAAATCAGTATCGATTTAAGGTAATTTCAGAGTGGTTTTAAGGTAATCCCTACAGGCAAAAGTGAAAACCCTTCCACTGCCCCAGTCAGTGTGCTACGAGCCTTGCTCAAGCGTAAGACGATTTCATTTCGCGCTCCGTAAAATCGGCCTTAATTGACCTTTATACACCAAAATGTATCCAAATATATTCCCTATAAATTTTACTCAGTAACATTAACCATAAAAATTATGTTTCTAAGAAAAAAAAATGAAGTAAAACATATGTTAAGGCATAATTTACACTCGGCTGATCTTGTTTTTACAACACCATAAGCAAGTACATTAATTCAGGATTAATGCAACAAAAAAAAAAAAAAATTACTGAAACATAAATAAGCGTGTGAGGATAAACTGTTTATGAACTGAGTGCGCGGGAATAGCTTATGTACTGAGTGCGCGGAAATAGCCCTGTGACGGGGGGGGGGGGGAGATCTCTCAGTGTGTGTCCTTGGGCGCCCAGGACTGTCCCAGGTACTCGCGCTCCGTTGGACGCAGCCTGTATCGATTAGTAATGAGAGGGTTAGTTGAGTAAAAACTGTTTATTGTTTTAGCAACAATTGATATATTTGGGCATTTTACTCAGGCTAACACGAGACGATTTTAAGGATGAGGTATATTCTAACGGACAGTTTTAAAATCTTTGATGGATTTTTTTTTTTCTTTTTTGTGCACTCAAGATGATTATATTCAGTTGTGAGAAACACTCATCATGGAGTGCAGTAGCACTCCGTAAGTAGCAATGGCACAAGTTCAAAATGGCATCCTGTACTATAGGGCATTTGCGTGAAAGAAGTTGCAAAGCCCAGTTCCAAGCTTACGAACTAAAACCCTTCGCTATTCAAGTGCAAAATTACTCACAAAGTCCTGCTAACCTTTCGAGTCGCAAAATTGAACCACAGATAGGCTATACTGATTTGTTCTTTCTTTCTTCCTCATCAGCCATAACTCAAAAACTAAAAGGCGAGCTCAAGCGTGCTGTATACCAAAACGCTGTTTGTCGAGTGTAGATGTTTGTTTTTATGTTTAGAAAAGCACTCAGATTACGGTTCGCGAGTTACGGCCTCAAAACAGGATCACGGTCACCCGTTAGTATGCCATTTTTCACAACATAGGTTAGCTGTATCTCGCTTACAGTTAAGGAACGTACCAAAACACTACTTTTCACCCTCGTGTTAGTTTCTCAGTATGCTATGCATGTAACAATCCAAATAAGAAGTTGGAATGACAAAAGTGAACAGATATGAAATGAAAAAAAGCACAGAAGCAAGAGAGTATATGGAGACCTGTACCCATTACCACATTCCACGCTTTAGCCACACACTTGTAGCTGGTGGAATGTAGTAATGGGTATAGGTCTCCAAATCTCCTCCCATCCTGAACGCTCTTTTGTTTATGTGCTTTCTTCATCTATTTTCTGTGCACTTCTGCGATTCCTACTTCTTAACAATCATTATAGAAGAAAAAAATTGTTTTCTAGTAGTTAAAGGGTTAAGCTGGTCTTGGCCTGTATGTCTGAGCTTCAACCTACCTTACTGTTCTCTGAAGCATTAATTTCACCCCTTGGCTGACCCTCCACCCTTCCACCAGGTTTGTAAAAATGGGTTAAAAACTTAATTTCGCTCCACACACACACACACACACACACACACACACACACACACACACACACACACACACACAGGTCAAAATTTTCACCTTGTCTTTGACCTTCCTTCTCAAAACTTAATCCCTCTGTTCTTGGCATTCCCGCAAATCTTCCCCTAAATTTGGTCTAAACTGGATAAAAACTGCTTAAGCTGACTTTGTTAGGTCGCACATTGACCCAGCCCTGTGAACTTGATCTCTGAACTATTGTAAAAAAAAAAAAAAAAAAAGTTATTTACTGGTTGTTCATAATCACTTCCACCAAATTTTGTTTAAATCGGATACAAGCTGTTTGAGTTATTACGCCAGCTCAGCCTCATAGACAGACAGAAACACACACACCTATCAAAACATAACACTCGCTCTTTGTGTGAGCATAGGTGTGTTAATGTCAGATTTTAAAGACAACACCAGATTGAGCACTGAATGGAGAAAATTCACATTCAAACTTAAATTAAAGAAAAATGTTCCTCAAATTTTTCTAGACTTATGAATATGAAAACATCAAGGATACAGACGCCAGAATTTTGTCCTTTCACTATGGTGACATCTCTCCCATCTTATTCTTCCTATATCCAAGCGATTTTATTGAGCTTAGTGGATACTTTTCAAACTTTTCGGGTGAAATATGACCGTATTAACCTCTACACTAGTTAGGAACCCCTTCTAAGCTAAACAAAGTCGTCCGACAGTATCTAGGATAGACCATACAAAATGTAATATAATTCTTCTTGCTGATGTAATTCCGGACTCATCCAGTCATGAACCCAGTCGACCGCAGGGAAATAGCTACATCAACTGATTGCTACCAGTTGTCTATTGTTGAGGTTTTTTGAAAGATAGTCTGGGTTGCGACAGTAGAGTGCATAAGGTAAGTGTGTTTTGGTGTGGAGGGTAGGATGGCTGTACTGCAATGTAGGTATCATGGATTATTGTGAGTTGTATTTAGTGTTCGTATTCTGGCAGGGATGAGTGGTGACCACTTTGCGCACTGGCTATGTGCAGTCGTGTCTCCGTGGGTCTGGTGGTATCTGAGGAGTGTATGTCTGGTGTTGATTAACGAAGGATGCATTTTGAATGATGGTTTTGGATGGCAATGGTGGTTATTGGCGATAGATTTGTTTGTTATGCAGGTGGAGGAGGAGGAGGAGGAGGGATGTTATTTAGGCACCCAGTGTAGTGTTGGGAGTATGTTCGGTGCTAGACAGCACCTTACCTGGCTCGGACCAGAGTCCTTCCCATGGAAATATTAAAGGAAGTACGATGTTTGGCTTCTTGGTGGACGCTGCAGCTGCTCCACCCATAGTGCATAATATACCCACGCGTACAGTAGGTTCCTCTTAAACGTCACTCTCAGAGTAATTACGGAAGACAGAAAATATAAATAATCTGAATTACTATACAACCCTAAAGTTGTAATCAGTAAAAATGGCTTAAAAAGCCCGAATGTATAAACCATCAATATTATTTTAAGAATAATAGATTTAGTATGGTAAACAGAAATGAAATCGAATCCACCATTATAAAAATCTTACGGAATGAAAAACGAACGTGGGAATCAGTAATATGTCTTACAAATTTTGCCATGAAATAACTGCATAAAAAGACGCAAATGCAAGCTGCGATTCTTTGTTTGTCATGATTGCATCCTTCAGCTATTTGTGCACAATCTTCATATCTTTACATTTCCATTTCTGTATTTCTTGAATATTTTTCTCTTGCCACTGATTCATCTTGAGTGTTTCATTGACGTGATTTATAAAAATGTTTCACCTGTCATGTCTTTCCCTTTCTCCACAATCTGCCACCAGCATTTTTATTTAAGATCAGCCACCAACAGCTATTACAAGAATTTCTGCACACTTCTGACAGTTTTTATCACTATTTCCTCAACTCCACAAACATCGAGCAATTAATTTCGCCTTTTCTGGTTCATGCAATTATATTATTTACTGAACGGACTTCGTATACTGCGATGTGAGATAAAAACATGCTTTTGAACTTAGCAAGAATATACGGTGCCAGTACAATACGTCATCAGATTTTTAGCATGATTGAAGACGTTATCTTGGTAGGAAAGACTACGAACATGGCCATGGTTAAAGTCATGCACACACACACACACACACACACATATATATATATATATATATATATCATCAGCCGTTTGAGTATCCACTGAGGGACCGGCCTATCCCGATCGAGGTCGGGACAATGCAGCCAATATATCTCTACCAAGTGGCTTAGGCTGTCAGGTAGAGATTGTATGTAGGGTGAGAAGTGCTTGTAATTGTAACTGTAATGTTGGAGTGGCTTTGGATGTGTGTGTAGTCTGTGAACCAAGTGTAATCGGCCCGCGCAAGCCGACTGGGTGCAAGCATACTTTACAGTATGCGACACTGGTTCCACCACAGCACCCCTTGTGTCAGCCAATGCAGCACGTGGCCGGGTGAACACTCCCAAAGTTTATTACCCTGGCGGGGCATGAACCCTGGTTCACCGCTGTACAAAACGCACACTCTACCACTGTACCACAGAGGCTCCATAGAGAGAGAGAGAGAAAGAGAGAGAGAGAGAGAGACAGAGACAGACAGACAGACAGACAGACAGATAGCCAGGAAGATAGACTGATATAGATAAATAGACAATAATTAATTAAATAATTAATTAATTTATTGATTGAAACCGCATATAAATGAGAGAACTCCACATTCCTTTTAAGCCTGACTAGCTTTGAGGATTATTAGGTTCGCTGCACGAGCAGACACTACCCCTGGAGGGAAAGTGGCAGCCAGATGTAAGCTCTCCCCATGCTGGTTGCGGGATGTCTCGCGCGACATGTGAAAGTACATGTGTTCCAATAACTGTGTGTGCTTGTGTGTGTCTGTAGGAACCGATAGGATGCCAGCCTGTCGAAGGATAAGAAAGGACAGTTTACAAATTAGCACTAACTCCTTCACGGTTGGGCCAACTCTATCACTGTATGCTACCAAACTCAAGAAAGGTTTATTCAGTTGACAGTAAGTAATTGGATGTTAGATTGTTGATTTTGTCACCATTAATCACTTCGCAATCGCAGTAACTCTTGAAATGTATTTTAGCTGATTTTATTCAGCTAAGTGAGACCCAAAATCCAGAGAATAATAAGAGTGAGTCGTAGGATCCTGCAAGTGATACAAATGAGTCACAGGATCCTGAAAGCGATAATAGTAAGTTATAGGATCCTGACAGTGATAAGAGTGAGTCACTGAATCCTGAAAATGATAAGAGTGAGTCAGAAGATCCTAAAAGTGATAAGAGTCAGCTATAGGATCCTGCAAGTGCTAACAGTGAATCATAGGATCTTGCAAGTGCTAACAGTGAATCATATGATCCTGCAAGTGCTAACAATCAGTCATAGTGTCCTCAAAGTTGTAAAAGTGAGTCATAGGATTCTGCAAGTGCTAACAGTGACTTGTGGTATCCTCAAAGTGATAACAGTGAGTCACAGGACGCTCATAACTGATAATAGTGAGTCAAATGATCCTGAGAGTCATAGGAGTGAGTCATAAGATCCCGCAAGTGATAGGAATGGGTCATACGATTTTGAGTGTGATACAGAGTGAGCCATAGGATCCTGAGAGTGATTAGTGTCCCCACTGCTTGAATCTGAATGCTACATTTTGAAGACGCAGGTCACCATGCCAACACCTTGCCATCAAACCATCGTGTGTCCTTGAGTACGATGTAGTGTTGCCTTAAGGTGACTCTGCACTGAGTGACAAGCTAAACAGTTTACTGTAATCAAGGAAAACACTTACTACTCTTGGTGACAACCATGCAGCAAAATGACGCCTGGCGGTTTAGTGGGTTAAGGCACTTTAACCCGATGGGCCCTGTAAAGATTATATCCAAGAATGGATGAGGTTCATTGCTCAGATAGTGCCCTTCATGGAAGAGTGAGACTGGTTACCCTGACCTTAAAATATGTTGGTATCATGTAGCCTAGTGCCGGTCTCCTACACTGCTGATGGGGCATAAAAGGACTGGATGATGGATTGATTGAAAATATTAACCCACTTGATTCTGCTGACATTTTTCGTTTACTCTTGCTACCACGAAATCAGTCATGTTTACTTAATGACAGACTTCCTTCATTAACCGCATCACGTATGAGCCGCTGTTCCTAAGTTGAATAAAATAATTTGAGAACAGTAAGAATAAACTAAAAACTCATCACCGGAATCAAGGGGTAAACGGTGTCAATACTAGTGAAATGAAAGCAACTGTATAGACTATATATATAGCATCAGAATCAGCCTAGCACACTCCTTGAAGGTGAGAGGGGTCAGTTGGAGAGAGGGCAACCAGACAACAGAGGACTCAGTGAAATGGAAGAGATTCGGATGTGGCCATCCTTTACGGTATGAAGGTGTTTGGTGACAAATTGTCCGTAAGACGAGAACGTCAAGTACAATTGTACTGGAATGACAAAGGGGCCTTAAAAATGTAGACATTGTTAATACCAGTGCGGCAAGAGGAATTCTGGGCTGAAAAAATAAATAGATAAATAAATAAATAAATAAAAATCTTATGCCTGACCCTATAACCTTCTCCTGTTATGGCTTGTGAGATACGGTACTTCTTCATTTCATTCTTGTTCCCACCGGATCATTATACCCATATTAAGGAAGATCATAAATACGAGTAATAAAAGAAGTCCATCCGTCCATCAGTAAATTTTATATCCTAATGTGAGAAAGGCCTTCCCGGAGCAGAATAAATTCGTCTGTATGTTGCAAGAACGTAATGGCATAACAAGTCATCAGATTCAAGACGATCGTGTTATGGTGACAAACCAGCAATTGTTTTACTGGCTACGATGAAAATGGCTAAAGCTAGGAGACCTTACCATCAGGCAGAATTAAGAGATATTCAGAGAGTAAAGAAAGTTTGCAATATTATCTTAATCAATCTGTCTTTCACGCTGCCTACGATTTCCAGTCTTTTATAAGTAATATGTTCAGGCATCGCAAACTGAACTTTTGTGTGTGTGTCTTTTCTGCCAATTCTATCAAAGAATGACAAGTTTTCCAGGTTGTAAGCCTGAGGTTCGTTCTTATTCGTCTTCTTTTATATATATATATATATATATATATATATATATATATATATATATATATATATATATATATTATATATATATATATATATATATATATATATATATATATATATATATATATATATATATATATATATATATATTTGAGTTGATCTTTTGTTCTGATGTAACTATGGGAAACCAAAGAAAGTAATGCAGCTAACAAGAAACAATGTAAATGCGGAATACGTCACCATCAGCTTGAACTTAAGATAGGATCGGGTTAAAGAAAGAGGAAATCCTGAATATCTTATTCACTAGTGACGTATTTTTGACACTTGCTGCTACTGCTGCCAGATTATTTTACTTAGTTTTGCAAAGACTTGTCTTGCTGAGGTGGTTACGTGAGGCTACGTCTGTTCATTCAGTTAGAAAAGTGCCAAAATCTTTATATGGCACAGTTTGCAGGAAGCATGAATACAATGATTAATGCGCCTCGTGATTGAAGAGGCTTATTTTGTGAAGGTAATATTAATATACATAGATCAGTAACACGACATTGATTATTTAAGTGACAGGACAACTTACCCAAAAACCAGGTAACCTCATAGTCAACATGAGCTCTAAGACCGTCAGAGTTATTTTAGGAAAAACGGTCTTTAAATATGATGGCTGAATAGCGATTTGAAGCGGCATTGTTTATTCAGATGTCGTGAAAATAGGGCCTGAAATAAGATTATTTTACCATCAGTAAAGCATTTTCTGTGAAAAAATGTGAAGATTAATTATATATTTCAAGGCGTATCCTTAAGGCTACTTCTTCAATTCTGATTCCATCTGCTGTATTTCATTCTTCTATATCCAGGTAACTTCTATTTAACCTAGGAGAGACCCCTAGTATTGGATTTAAATAAGTCTGTATCTAACTAATGCAACACTCGTAAATCAAAAACCAAAAAAAGAAAAAGAAAATTGAAGGAATCCCCTGAGCTGTGTAAAATCGTCTGGCGTTATAAGATTAAAAATATAAAAAAACGTCACCATTGTGCAGAGATTACTTAAACACCCAGGGATATACCTAAACTCGAGTATTTTTTTACCAGCCTCCTAAAGAAAGTTTCGGGCGAAAATATAAAGAAAGGTAACCACACGTTCAGTCTTAACTCATGTAAAATGCCCTGTTGATTTCATAATTTGCCTAAAGACAAGAACTGACTTCTTTACCGTGCCTTTCGTTCCTTCTGGCCACACCCGAGTTGTTTATAAACACTAGGAAGATACTTCGTAGCTTTCAATGTGATATATATTTTCCATGGAACTCTACTGATGTCTCATTACTTCTCATTGTTAGTAACAGAAGTAGCCACCTAGATTTCTAATTCAGTAGTTGCGTGTCGTAGTCTTGGGCAACATATGTCGGGTAGGCTACTTTCCTTGTCATTCACGGTGCTAGTGAGAAAAGCTACACTTGGAGTAATGTTTCACTTAGACATATATTCAGCGGTCCGTTCGTAAAGTTGGATACTGAGGTTAATTTTTCGTGAATATTTGTATAGAGTTTTCACAGATCACATATAAACACAGCCTTTAAAATCTGCAGAACAAACTTGAGTTTGTGTCACGTTTAGCGTTCACGGGAGATCGAGAAAGTCCGTCTACTCTGCAGCACGCGAGACACACCAACCTCTCTCCTCCTAGTCTCGTGTGCAACTGCGCTCCAACTAGGCAGGAGAGAGAGAGAGAGAGCAAGCGAGTGAGAGGGAGAGTGGCAGCAGACAGGCACTGGCTAGGCAGGGAGAGGATAGGAAGGGAGAGGGAAGTCTCGCGCAGTCGCATTTGAATTTGCAGTCATACTGGAGAGACGTTCATGGGTATGGGTGCAGATGGCAAGGTTGACGCCTAAAAGACGGGCATGGAAAGGTTCTGACATACGGTCAGGAGTGGACGGATATAATTGGTAGGTGCGATATGGTGGGGTGGGGGTTGAGGGGTGCGGGGGGATGGAGGGTGGTTGGGGGAAAGGAGGGTGGTTGGGGGTAGGGTGGGGGTGGGGGATAAGGGGTGATGGTAAGGGGTGGAGGTGGTGAGGGAGTGGTAGGATGGGTGAGGTGGGTTTGTGTGGGGTGGGTTAGGGGGTGGGAAAGGGGTGAGGAGGGCTTGACCGCATATACTGACACCAGTCTTTTTGGCCTTAGTACCCTCGGACAGCATATGCTGACACCCGTCTTGTAAGGGTAACAGTGTGGGAACTGTTACTGGGTGCCGTGGGACCCACCCTACCAGCACGCGTATCCAACCTGGTCTGACTGAGGGAAGGGGCAGAAAGGAACTGGGGGACTTTGACTTGAGAGGGAGAATAAGAGTCCATTGTAAAAGATATAGTACGATATCAAAGCTATATCTGCCTTTCTTTCATTATTTCTGAACATTTTTTATTTATCTAGGAGGGCTGACCTCCCTGAACATGGATAGAAAGTTGTATGTGTTGGAAGACGTTCCCAGGAACCCAACCAACTCACCCGGGAAGTTGCATTCAGATCCATCCAGTAGCCTAGTAGGAGTACACACACACACACACACACACACACACACACACACACACACACACACACACACACAACCTGAGCATAACGCCACGGAGAAGGGCGCGTTAACGAAAATGTTACAATCCTGCTTCACATGACTGATAAAGGAAGTATAAACGATTATAATTCAGTAGAAAACAGAATTCATAAGCAGACAATGAATTACAGAAGGATACTGTGAACTCAAAATAAGTACATACGATTTCAATTTATAAACAATAAAAAATTACTAAAGAAATCAGGAAGTCTAATGTTATGCATTACATCCGGAAGCCATTCAAGGATGGTGTTGTTGCTTCGCCCAGGTCTGTCTGAATGAGCAGACCCTTTGACCTCAGGTAAGCAACTGCTTTTGTGGGACTGTTCTACATGTACAGTACAGTACATACAGCGTGAAGGGATTCGACGTCCCTTATGCTAGACAGCACCTCATCTGGTTCAGACCAGAGTCTTTCCCATGTAAATATAAATGGAAGTACAGTTATGGTGTTTGGTTTCTTGGTGGACGCCGCAGCTGCTCCATCCATAGTGCATAGTGTACCCACGCGTATGTTCCTCGTCACATCAGTATCAGAGTAATTACGGAAGACAGAATTTATAAATAATCAGAACTGCTATACAACCCTACAGTTATAATACGTAAAATTGGCTTAAAAACGCGAATGTATAAACCATCAATATTATTGTATGAAAATAGAATTAATATGGCAAAAAAAAAAAATCTACCATTTAAAAAGTTTACGGAATGAAAAAAGTACGTGGGAATCGATAATATGTTTTACAAATTTTGTCATGAAATAACTGGATAATGCAAAAGACGCACATGCATGCTTGGATTGTTTATTTGTCATGTTTGCATCCTTCAACTTTTTGTGCCCAGTCTTCATATCTCTACATTTCCATTTCTGTATTTCTTTATTAGTCTTCTCTTGCCACTGCTAGATCCTGTGTATTTCATTTATGTGTGTGTGTGTGTTTTTTTAAACGTTTCATCTGTGTGTCCCTTCCTCCCTCCACAATCTGCCACCAGCGTTTTTATTTATACTCAGCCAGCAACAGCTATTGCCGTTATTACTGCATGCTTCCAGCAATTCTGATCACCAACCATTTCCCCCAACTCCGGATGCACCGAACAGATAAATTCGCCTTTACTAGTTCATGCAGTTATATTATCAACATAAAGGACTTCGTAAAGTCCCATTTGAGATAAATACATTGTTCTGAATTTAGCAAGAATATACAGTACCAGTGCAATACGTTATCAAATTGGTTGGATAATAGAAGACATCGTCTTAGTAGAAATGAATACAAACTGAAGTCATGCACTATACATAAATTGAGAGAGAGAGAGAGAGAGTACATACATGAGAAAGCTCTTCCTTCCTTTTTCAGCCTGACTAGCTTTGAGCATTATTAGGTCGACTTCAGGAGCAGACACTGCCCTTGAAGGGGAAGTGGCAGCCAAATGTAAGCTTTTCCCATGCTGGTGAAGTACTAATGGTTACCAGGCGTCTGGCGCGACATGTAAAAGTGTATATTGTTCTGATACCTGTTTGTGTGTGTGTATGTGTGTGTGTGTGTGTGTGTGTGTGTGTGTGATCTGTAGGAACCGACAGGGTGCAAGCCACTGGAAGGATAAGAAAGGGCAGACTACCAGTAAACATTAACTCTTTCACGGGTGGGACAAGTCTACCACTGTATGCCACCAACTCTAGAATGATTTATTGAGAGTAATTAATTGGATTTTAGACTGTTGATTTTGCCACCATGAATCATTTCGTAATCAGAGTAACTCTAGGAGTGTATTTTAACTGTTTTTATTCAGCTGACTGAGACTCAAAGTCCTGAGAATGATGAGAGTGAGTCGTAGGATCCTGAAAATGATAGGAGTGAGTCATAGGATCCTGAGTGATAAGAGTGAGTCATAGGATCCTGGGTAATAACAGCGAGTCATAGGAGGTGATAAGAGTGAGTTATAGGATCCTCAGAGTGACAGGAGTGAGTTGTACGATCCTGAAAGTGATCTGAGTTGTAGGATCCTGAATGTGATAAGAGTAAGTCAAAGGATCCTAAAAGTGATAGGAGCAAGTCATTGGACACTGAAAGTGGTAGAAGTGAATCACAGGATCCTATAAGTGATAGGAGTGAGTCACTGAATCCAAAAAGTGATAGGAGTGAGTCACTGGATCCTTAAAGTGATAAGAACAAGTCATTGGATCCTGATAGTGTTAGGAGTGAGTCATTGGACACTGAAAGTGATAGGAGTGAGTCATTGGACACTGAAAGTGATAGGAGTGAGTCATTGGACACTGAAAGTGATAGGAGTGAGTCATTGGACACTGAAAGTGATAGGAGTGAGTCATTGGACACTGAAAGTGATAGGAGTGAGTCACTGGACACTGAAAGTGTTAGGAGTGAGTCATTGGACACTGAAAGTGATAGGGGTGAGTCACTGGACGCTGAAAGTGATAGGAGTGAGTCACTGGACACTGAAAGTGATAGGAGTGAGTCACTGGACACTGAAAGTGATAGGAGTGAGTCACTGGACGCTGAAAGTGATAGGAGTGAGTCATAGGATCCTAAAAGTGATTGGAGTGAGTCGTAGGATCCTGAAACTGATAGGAGTGAGTCATTGAATACTGAAAGTGATATGAGTGAGTCAGTGGATCCTAAAAGTGACAGAATTGAATAATGGCATCATAAGTGTGATAAAGAGTGAGTAATAGGATGCTGAGAGTGACGTGTGTCTCTTACGGATTGAATTCGAATGCTAGATTCTGAATACGTGAAGGTCGCCAGACAAACACCTTGCCACCAGACCATCGTGGATCCTTGAATACCTTACAGTGTTGTCCTCTGGTGACTCTGCACTGAGTGACAAGCCAGACAGTTTACTGTAATTAAGGAAACCATTAGCTAGACTTAGTGATATCCATACCACTTAATGAAGCCTGGTGATTTACTGGGTTAAGGTTCTGTAACCCGATGGGCCCTGTAAAACTTTATATCCAAGGGTGAATGCGGTTCATCGCTTAAATAATGCCACTCAGAGATGAGTGAGGCTGGTCACCCTCGCCTTAAATGTTTGGACTAAGTAGTCTAGTGCCGGTCTCATTCACTGCTGATGGAGGAGAAAAGGACTGGATGATGGATGGATTAAAAACATTTAACTCCCTTGAATCTGGTGATTTTTCTTTTCGTTTATTTTTGCTACCACCAAACAATCATGTTCAGTTAAGGATAGACTTACAAACAACTGGAAGAGTTTATCTATCTATCGATCTATTTATCTATCTGTCTGTCTATCTATCTATACATATATACATACATATATACTGTACTAATATATACTACCCCTTGGGGGTAGGAGGGTTTCAAGAATACTCCCCCAGTATCCCTGCTTGTCGTACGAGGCGACTAAAAGGGTTGGTGGTGGGTTAGTGCCCCACCTCGTAAAAAGAACTAACTAAACAAGCAAATAAAGCTCCTCGGACCAGGACGGACCATACTTTGATGACTAAGAAAAGGACAAAGGACATTTTGAGGGTGGGGACATGGAATGTGAGAGGAGTGAACGATGAAGTGAATGAGAGAGAGATTGTTCAGGTGCTTGAGGATGCAAGAGTGGATGTATGTGGACTGACTGAAACTACATGGATGGTGAAAGGGTGAGAGAATGGGAATATGGTTTAGGTATATGTGCGGGAGTTAATGAGAATGAGAGGGCAAGAGAGGGAGTATGTCTGATGATATGCAAGAAGTGGAAGGAGAATATAAGAGAGTATGGAACAGTGGGTGCAAGGATTGTATGTATGAAGATGAAAGTAGGTATACAAGCGTGGGCGATTGTATGTGCGTATGCGCCGACAAAGGACCGAGTGGCAAGAGTGAAAGATGAGTTTTGGGCAAGTGTAGAAGCATGTATGGACAAATATGAGACGAGCGAGAGAGTGCTTTTGATTGGAGACATGAATGGCAAAGTTGGGAATGTACGAGTGGATGGAGTGGTTGGTCAGTGGGGTGTGCCAGATGAAGTAGATGGGAATGGTAGTGCTTTGGTGGACATCTGTGCTGATAAGGGGTTGGCAATAGCTAACACCTACTTTCGGCATAAGATGATCCAAAGGTATACATGGAGAGTAATGAGGAGGATGGAAGGTGAACTTGTTGAACGAAAGGCAATGATAGACTACGTGTGCGCGGGTGAGCGAATAAGACAAGTGTTGGATGCAAGAGTGTGGAGAGGGTTGGGGAATGGAGTCTCGGCCAAGGTAAAGCTTCAAAAAGAATGGTTGAAGAGATGAAGGGGAAGACAGGAGGAAATAGCTCCTGTGAGAAGAATGGAGAAGTTGCAAGATAGTGAGAAAATGGCAGAATATAAGAGCATAATGGAAGAAAGACTGGGAAGGTGTGAGTTAGAGCAGATGGAAGGGGTGGAGATGTATGTAAGATATTCACGGAAGAGATAGGCGCAGCGTGTGAGGTGGTTTGTGGAGAGAGGAGGAGATGCAAGGGGTGTGCAAGGGAAAACATGGTGGAATGATGAGGTGAAACAAGCTGTGGAACAAAAGAAGAAGACATATAGTGAATGGCTAGCGAGTAGAGGTAGGGGAGAAGATAAGAGAGAGAAGAGAGAGGTATATGTGAGCAGAAGGGAGGTGAAGAGACTGGTGAAGGAGAGTAAGAAGATAATGGATGAAGAATTTGGGAGGAATTTGAGTGTGAAATGGAGGGAGAGTAAGAAATTGTTTTGGAAGAAGGTAAAGAAAGTAATGCAGTGTGAAAGGGGAAATAGTAGGGGAGTGAAAGATAGGAATAATAGATTGTTGGTGGAGAAGAGAGAGAAATTGAAGAGATGGAAGGAGCACTTTGAGGATTTGTTGAATGTAGAGAGTGAAAGCAGTGCGAGTATAAGTGGTTGGGGAATGGCTGGGAGAAGAAGATATGAGAGGAGGGAGGAAGAGATCAGTAGGGCGAAAGTAGTGGAAGCAATGAAGAAGATCAAGATGGGAAAGGCCCCAGGAATTGACAGAGTGTGTGGTGAAATGCTGAGGTATGGGGGTGAGATTGTTGTGGAGTGGATATGGAAGTTGTGCAGATTGGCTTGGGAAGAGGGAAGGGTTCCAGAGGACTGGAAATCAGGTATAATTGTTCCTTTATGCAAAGGAAAAGGGGAGAGAGAAGTATGTGGTAACTATAGGGGTATTTGCCTTCTTAGTGTGATTGGAAAAATATTATGTAGAATAGTCATTGATAGGGTTAGGTATATGACAGAGGAGCTAGTTGGAGAAGAACAAGGGGGATTTAGGAAGGGAAAAGGGTGTGTAGATCAGACATTTGTTCTAAGATGCTTAGTGGAGAAGTATCTAGAGCAGGGAAAGAAAGTGTATGCTGCCTTCATGGACTTGGAGAAAGCTTATGACAGAAAAGATAGGCAAGGTATGTGAAAGATATTAAGAATATATGGAATGGAGAGGGAAACTGTTGAGTGCTGTGAAGAGTATGTACGAAAGAGCTAGGGCTACGGTGGGAGTGGATGGTGAGCAGAGTCAGTTCTTTGATCTCAGTGTGAAACTGAAACAGGGTTGTGTGATGTCTCCATGGCTCTTTAATATATACATGGATGGGGTTGTAAAGGAGGTGCAAGGTAGGGCAGTGGATGTGGGGATGGTTCTAATGAATGAGGGTGCGATTTGGAAGATTCCGGTGTTGCCGTTTGCTGATGATACAGTATTGTTGAGTGAAGATGAATGGGAGTTGCAAGGTTTGGTGAATGTATTTAGGACCGTGTGTAGGAAGAGGAATCTGAAAGTTAATGTAAACAATAGTAAAGTTATGGTGTTCGACAGGAATGAAGTCACAGAATGTACGGTACAGTAAGGTTGGATGGTTAGGATATGGAGAATGTAAGTGCATTCAAGTACTTGGGTAGTGTGATGAGTAAGGATGAAACGTTGGGGGATGAAGTGCGTGAAAGGGTACAGCAGGGAGGGAAGGTTGTTTGTACACTGAAAGCAATGATGAGGAACAGGGAGGTGAGTATGAAAGTTAAGAAGTCACTGCATGATAGTATTGTGATCCCTACCCTGACGTATGGAAGTGAAGCGTGGACCTTGCAAGAGGGAAACAAGTCAAGAGTGAGAGCAGTGGAAATGAGTTACTTGAGAGGAGCATGTGGAGTGACATGGAGGGACAGGTTGACGAATGAAGAAGTGAAGGAACGTTGTGGGGTGGATGTGGATGTGGCTGCGAAGATCAGGAGAAATACACTGAGGTGGTTTGGACATGTGGAGAGAATGGAGAATGAAAGACTGACTAAGAGGGTGTATGTAGGTGAGGTGGAGGGAGGGAGAGGGAGGGGTAGATCGAGGATGAGGTAGAGGGATGGAGTTGAGAGGTATATGAGGGCGGGGGGAGTGAGTTGGCGGGAGGGTAGTTAAATGGTGGGTGACAGAGTGACTTGGAAGCGTTTTGTCTGCGCCCACCCATTGCAGGATTAGGGCGTCGGGCTATATATATATATATATATATAGATATATATATATATATATATATATATATATATTATATATATATATATATATATATATATATATATATATATATATATATCTATCTATATATATATATATATATATATATATATAACTATCTATCTATATATATATATATATATATATATATATATATATATATATATATATATATATATATATATGCTAATAAACAGTACATATATAGATAGATAGATGATACTATATAGATAGATACATAGATATAGATAGATAAATAGATATAGCCTTCATTAACCCCCTCACGTACCCACCGCCTTTCCTAAACTGACTAAAATAGTCTGAGAGCAGAAGGAATAAACTAAAAGCTCATCACCGGAATCAGTTGGTACAGTCACATTGAGGTGATTTGCATGTGGCCATCTTTTAAGGCATGAATGCGTCTGGTGACAAACAGTTGAAAACATCAAGTACGATTGTACTTGTACAACTAAGAGCCCTAATATATGCAAACAGTTTGATCAGAGCGTTAGGTGAAATTCAGGGCCGAAAAACAGAATAATCCTATGACTGAAACTGTGTCCCTACCTCTTCAGGCCCTTTAGATATTTTTGCATTTCATTCTTGTTCCCGCCAGACAATTTTATCCACATTACGAAAATTCATAAACAATAAATGAAGTAGTAAATGTTATATCCTAACGTGTGAAAAAGCCATTCCCAAGCAGTATAAATTCGCTTACGTGGCAAGAACGTCTTGGCAAAATACGCCGTCAGATTCATGGGGATCATGTCGTAGTGAGCCAAGAATTGTTTCATAGGCTACGATAAAAGGGGCTAAAACCAGGAAACCTTACCATCAGCCCAAATTAACAGATTTTTATAACAGTTATAACGTTTGTAACATTATCAGTCTGTCTTTCACGCTGTTTATGATTCCCTGCCTTCTAAAAACAATGTGTGCAGGCTTCACAAAATATTTTTTATTTTGTCTTTTTTGCTAATTCTAAGAGGGACAGGTTTTGCAGGCTGTAAACCTTAGGTTCATTCTTTTTTGCACATATATTTGGGCTAATCTTTGGTTCCGATGTAACTATGAGAAACCAAAGAAAATAATACAGCTAACAAGAATGATCATAAATGCTGAATATTTTACCATCAGCTTAAACTTACGATAGTAGCAGGGAAAAGAAAATGTCCAAAACAGCTTATTCACTAGAATGGCGCATTTCTGACGTTCTTTGCTACTGCTGCCAGAGTATCTTACTCATTTTAGCAACGCCTTTTCTTGCTGAGGGGGTTTAGTGAGGGCCGGATGCACTAACGCAGTTGCGGTCCCGTTACTCGCTACAGGCGGGGGAAAAGGGAGCGGCGTCGGATGTTGGCATGCACTAAACACTTTCGGAGACCTTACGGGAGCCGGAGTTACGATCGCCGCTAAGGGTGGGCCCGACCAACCTTAACGTCTCCCGTATCTTTCAGCCATCCGAAAATAAATTGAATTAAGCATTCTCTCGTGTAAACGAATTATTTAACTAAACTGGGTAGTTTATAGAGGTGCTGTACAACAATATACAGTGCGTTGAATTGTACATTAGTGTAAATTAGTGGTTTCAGTATTAGTGTTCATTAGTGTTCTACTGTATTATATGCTCATCAGTGTTGTGTAGTACTATAAATTAGTGTTTTACAGTAGTAACGTATGCTTTAGGTTGGTAGAAAATTATAGTGTGCTTTAATGTAGTCAATAGTGGTGTACACCAATGTTAGTGTGAAATAGTGCAAGGTGTAGTGCTGTAGAGCAGTATAATATGTGCTGTTGTGCAGTAGTACAAGATCCTCTAGGAGAATAGCTTAATAGGTCAATCCCCTACAAAATCCCCTTTCTAATATAGTTTCAAGATAGGTTAGGTTAATTTAAAATCAAGGTTAGGTTATTTTTGATTAGGTTAATGTTTGTTAGGTTAGGTTTGTTTATTTGTGGCTTGGATTATTGTAAGGTTAGCTTAGTTTAATTTGGGCTCATGTAAGGTTAGGTTAGTACTGGGTTAGGCCAGGTTAGTTTAAGAATTAGGTTAGGTTATGTTTGGTTAAATGTTGGTTAGATTAGGTTAATTTTAGGTAAGTATTGTTTATTTTTGGATTAAGTAATGATAAGGTTAGCTATGTTAAACTTAGGTTAGGCTAATTTAAGGTTAGGTGAGATTAAGTTAGTTTAAGAATTGGGTTAAGCTTTGGTTACTTTTAGCTTAAACATGATTATTTTAAATTTAGGTTATTTAAGTTTGGGTAGTTTATTACTGGAATGGGGTGGGTTAATTACTTTATTAGGCTAGGCTAATTTAAGGTGAGGGTTATGTTGAGTTAGCATATGTTAGCTGGATGAATAGGACAAGGGGAATTTTGACATTTCAAGGGGGCAATTAATTAAAAAAAAAAAAAAAAAGCCAAAACGGTCACTAAAGCCTGTTATGTTGGTTAGATTTGATGGTTTTTGGCTTTTGATTTGTGCCTTCAAAGAGTAAGGACAAAATTTGGATCCTCAAGTAATTGTTATACCCACATAAAGTACAAAATCTTAATATAAACAGAATATACCAAAAATTTCCCAAAAACCACTAAATTCCATGCCATAAAAATTTAAGATTAATTTGAGTATATATTTATTCAAAACTTCCAAGGAGGGATGGAATCCCCTCTTGGGAGTTAGAAAGGAATTATTCAGTATTTTCTGGCAAAAGTGAGGAATGACTGAGAACAGTATATATGTGAATGTCAGACCAAGGTTAAGATTAGATAAATTTAGCTTGTTAGGTCAAGTTAAGATAATTATTTATTTTTTTTGCTGGCTTAGGTTAGCTTGTTCTATGTGGCTCTTATGTTTGTTCAGCTAAGTTCTTTTAGGTTAGGTTATTTAGTTAGGTATAGTTAGGTTGTTAGTTAACGTTAGGTTGTTAAGGTCAAGTTGTTTGGTTAGGGTTTGGTTAGGTTAGGCTGGTTGGTTTAGCTTAGGCTGTTCAGTTACTTAGGTCGGGTTGCTTTAGGTTGTTAGGTCAGGATAGGTTACTGTTAAGCAAAAAATAAATAAAATAAAATAAAAAACTACACAAATGTATTTTCTTTGCTGGAGCTTTTATCCCATGGTGCTTTTTCTAGTGTGCTTTTGTTCGACAGTGTCAGGTACAGTACTGTACAGTGTACAGCAGTGTCAGTTTAGTTTTGCACAACGCACATTAATGTCGTAATAGTGTTGTACAGCTGAAATGTTAAATATAAGAGCAATTCAGTCTGTACATTATGCTGAAAACATTTTAATGTACTCGTACATTATTGAATAACAGTGATGTACAGTACTGCTGCACAACATGCAGCAGTAATTACGCTGGTAATAATGTGAGTAATGCTTTCTGCTCACTGCACTTCCCAAACTGAAAAACACTTCATATCATATATTTCATCCAAGCCTGTCCTCTGTTTTGTTTTTGAGTTCTCAGCTGAGAGTCAATGTCACCAAACACGATGATTGGCTGAAGCGTCTAGGCAGAGAAGCATCCTGCGCTGTGATTGGCCAAAGCGACCATCAGCTGAGCAGGGAAAAATTCCCCCAAACACAGCGAGTTTCCCCCAGCCCTTAGCCTTACGGTCACCGTACGATGGTGGGAGAAATGTTAGTACATAGCAAAACACCGACCATCGTACGGGGACCGTAGCGGCGGCGGCCTTACGGGGACTTTACGGGGACGCGTTAGTGCATCCGCTGACTGATCTTTTCCAGTTCCAACAGTGTCAAAACCTTTATAACACAGTTCGGAGGAAGCATGAATAAAACGATAAATAGGCCTCGTGATTGAAGAGACTTATACGTTAATATAGAAATATCAGTAAAAAGACAGCACTTATCTGAATAACAGGACGACTTACCCGACAACTATATATCTTCACAATCAACCGGGGCTCAAAAACTGTCAGAGTGAAATAAGAAAAAAATGCCTTTATCTTTAAATATGTCAGCCGAATAGTGATACGAAGCAGCATTATTTTCTTCAGATGACGTGAACACCCGGCGTAAGTCAGAATACGTTACTATCAGTAAATTATTATCAGTGTGAAGCTATGAAGGAAATTCATCCAATATTTCAAACTGTATCCATACAGTTAATCCTTCCAATCCGATTACACCTGTTGTAAGCCATTCTTCTGTATTCAGGTAATTCATATTTAGCCAAGGGGTGGAATAAGTCTGTATCTAACTCATGCCATGATACAAAAAGGATATAGGAAAGAAATAGAAAACGAAAGAAATTTATCTTAAGCTGTGTAAAATCGTCGGGATATCACAAGAATACAAGGATTGAAATTGCGTCATCGTAAGGGGATAGTCTGATATCCAAGAAACTAACCTAAACTCGAATATTTTTTTTTACCATCCTCCTGTATTGAGAAACGTTTCGAGCGAAAATATAAAGAAAAGCAACCACACGTTCAATCACACCTCACGTATCAAGTGCTGCTGATTTCATATATACCTAGAGTAAGAACTGACTTGACCGTGTCTTTCCGTTTAGCCAACACCGATTTGACTATACAATTACACAAGAGAAGTTGCTATCAGAGTTCAGTCTTTAAGTTATATCGTACCTTTTAGTCATTGCGATATATATATTTTACTGATTTTTTCAATACTTCACGTTGTTCATAACCAGAATTTAAGTAGGAGCCTGGATTGTTAATTCGATGGTTGCGTGTCGAGGCCTGATACAACGTTTGTTGGTACTTTCCTTGTCATTTACACCGCTGGTATGAAAATCCGCACCTTGAGCAACGTTTCACCCAGGCAAATATTCAGCAGTCCTTCGTAAAGTTTGAGACTGAGATTATTTATTCATATATATTTATGTAACATTATCACACAACATCACAGGTAAACACAGCCTTTAAACACTTCGGTACAAAATGGAAGTTTTTATCACTGTAAGCAATCACGGGAGATCGAGAAAGTGCGTCAACCCTGCAGCGCCCAACACGAACAGACCTCTCTCCACCCAGTCTCGTGAGTAACTGAGAGACTAGGCAGGACGCAGTGTTGCCAGATGGCTCTCATAAAAATCGGCTATAGCGGGCGCTAAAATCGGCTAGAAAACAGCTAGACTCACACATAAATGGCTAGAAAAATGGCTAGATTGTGTGCATCCATATATCAACTAATATTGCGTACTCACAATTTTCTCACCTTAATAGTTACATATCTAGTATGATGAAACTTAGCATTTCATCGTCTTCATCATCTTTTTGTTCTGCTGATGAAGTTGATGGCTTGTCTCTTGCAACTCTGCTCGAATCTTGATTTTCTTGGTACTTATGACTTGAAGTTACAAGATCCAGAACTTCATTTGGGAAGTTGTAGGTTACACAGGTTTCAGACATTCTCCTTAGACTGTACCGTACATGAAGCAAGGCATTAGTGGTGTCTGTTTTCATTTTGTTCCTTAACTTACTCTTTATGATGTTCATTTGACTAAAAACTCTTTCAATTTCAGCATTTGAATGTGGCAAACTCAGTATTGTTAGAGCAGCAGATGACAGTTCATCATAAGGGTTCAGATTTGAAGCATCTTCGTAACCCTTAACCTCTGCCCAAAATTTCACAGTGTCCTTTGTTTCATGCCATTTTACTAGGGTTATATTTGATCACTGGAGCTCAATTTTTGTTATGGTTTCTGCACTAACATTCAATGATTCAAGGAGAGGAGCAATGGAGTTTCTTTACCACACGCAGAGTATTACAAACACTTAACTGTGACATAGTTTTCAACACTCGTACATTGTCTGGCAGCCTTTGTCGAAGTTCCTTGATTAGAGTTACCAAAAATTTTGACCCTCGCTCTCGGATGTCTTGCTCTCGATCTGCAGGCAAATTCTTTTGTAGTTCTGATAAGAGTTTCTCAGCTTCGTAACCAAGGAATAGTTTGGGAACTAAATACTCTTCCAAGTTACTGGTGAAGGGATCTATACCACGCTGGTTTGATGGAAGTATCACTCTGTTTACTAGTGTTTCAATCAGGAGTGTTAAATCATCCAATAATTTGGTGGAGTCGCAGTCACTGGACTCAAATAACTTATTAACCCTTTGAACCTCATTTAAATCAGACTTTAGAAAAAGCATGTAGGCATGGTTGCATTCATCACTGTACATGGAATATAACATTTCAGAAGTGTAGCACTTTTCAGATGATCTTGTTATACCAAAATGTGTTTTGAGCTCCAACCATTGATCACATAGTCTTTGCACTGCAGAACCAATATATAACCAACGGGTTTGGCAGGCTTGCACAATCTTAAGAGGTTCATGTCCATCATTAATGAGTTTAAATAAGTTATTGTATGTCTGCTGTCTGGACGAGGACCTGGCAAACCAATTATAGGTTTCACTTATAAGAAATTCTAGGTTTCTAGGCATGGTTTCAGAACTTGCATGTGACACAGCTAACTGGACTGAATGGCATACACAGCGGATGTGGACTAAAGCAGGAACTTCTTCTTTAAGTTTCTTGTAAAGTCCATTATTTACACCTACCATTACACTTGCGTTGTCAGTTCCAATACCAATCATGTTCTGCAAACTAAGTCCATATTCATGCAAATTTGATTTCAGAGAGTTAACAATGCCATTTGCATCACATTCTTGTAAAGGTGCAAGGTGCAAAAAAGTAGAAACTAGTTTCTGTGAATGTACACTAAAGTAATGTATAGCTAATCCAAGGTATTTATTTACAGCAATGTCTGTGGATTCATCCATTAAAATACTGAACTTCTGGTCACCTATGTCCTCTTTTAACTTAGCAACAAAATGGGGCATCATAACATTTTTTAGTATTGCAGTGCATTTAGTTCTGTGCATTGCAAGATCTACTGTAGATTTATCACTGAAACATTTTTTTTTACCACATCCACTAGGTGATCACATGAGTTTATGGCACAGTGTTTAGCAATGAAGAGTGCCAACTGGACTCAGTTCTAGCCACGTCCCGAGATTTTTCAACTTTGGGAAAACTTATCGTTGCTTGTCGTGCAGAAGAAAATGGTTCACTATTCACTTGGTGTTTTTTGCTTTTTGCATGATCCTTAATGTCACAAAATTTAGCTCTGAATGTTGTTTTGCAGTACTTACAAAGAACACTTTTTTCATCATTAGGAATGATGATGCCTCATCTTGTAGCCACTGCTTTCTAAATCGTTGTGTATATGAACGTGGTTTAACTTGCTTAGCCATGTTTGAAATAGTTATATTAACTCTCAATCCAATTTAAAGAGTAACTAATATAATGAGGTAAATCTTCCCTTAGTCATACAAGTGCACTACTGTTACCGCGATGATTAGAACTGCGACTGAGAGCTCACAAGTCAGAAGTCCAGGACAGGTGAAGGAACCTCACATGAACGCGACGTGTGAGGTGATCAGTTGGTTAAGACCCCCACCCCCCCCACCCAATGTAGACGAGTTTCAGCGGGATATTTGAAAACTTAATATCTAGTAACAAAATGTATATTTTATGTTAAATGTTTTATTAAATAATTTCAATTTTTAAATCATTAATTTAATATTTTCTCTAATGCCAAAAATCGGCTAGAAAACGGCTACACTATCTAGGTTTCCGGCTGCCTTTTTCGGCTATCAGCTAGATGCATTTTTTTCCGGCTAGATGTAGCCAAAATCGGCTAGATCAAGCCGAAAATCGGCTAATCTGGCAACACTGGGCAGGAGAGAGAGACCCAATGAGAGGGAGAGGGGCAGGCAGACAGGCACTGGTGAGCCAGGGAGAGGACAGGAGAGGAGGGAGACGTCTCGCGCAGTCGCATTTGTATTAGCTGTTATAAAATCCTTGAGATTTTTTTTTTGCGTGCAGATAAGCGAGATTAAGACTACTACTACTACTACTACTACTACTGAAGTCGAGAGTGAGGTGAGGTCCAGCTGACATGACGGAACTCGGCTGCTGGGACCGCAATACCTACCAACATGACCCCCAGTACCCCCATTCCCAGTAATACACCAGTCCTGTATGAGACAGCCCTAGCATGTATTCAATATGGACGGTGGGTGTTAGCGCCGAAGTGGTGACATGTAGAGGTGTATGGTATGTAGGAGGACTGCTGGGCCTTGATAGCAGGCTGTGAAGCCTATGCCCAGAGTCGGACACATAAAAAAAAAAAAAAAAAAAATCATTCCAGTCCAGTATAGTTAGAGAGTTCCTGGCCTCACAACTGTCGCTGGATGGGTTGCGAGGGTGAAACAGGTGGAAGTGGGTGATGACTAGGCGGATCGGGTAGCTCTGTGGAGCCTTAAGTTCACCTTGCAGTGTACCCTGGAGGGGTATGGGTGCGGGATGGCCGGACTAATACTGTTTCCACTCAGTCCCATCCACTCGCCCTGTGGTCTGCATTGGACATCTACCACTTCGTTGCAGCTCATTAAAAATATAAGAATAATAATTTATTGGAGCCGCTGGTCAATTTGGCCGTCGACCACAGTAGCTGCGTATTCCACACCCGCCAAAGTGACAGACCTGAGGGATGATGATCTTGTGCCCCTGAGGCATGAAAGTGCTGACCTGACAAGCGAGAACATATCCTGGCCACAAGAGAACTCCAGGATTGATGTTTCTTTTCGGACATCTCTGCCAGTCCCTTTTTAAATGTATCTCTTATAATCGCCTACTCAAAGAAAGGCGAGGCGATATAGTTTTTATTGATGTGTGTGTGTGTGTGTGTGTGTGTGTGTGTGTGTGTGTGTGTTTATTAACTCCTACTAGGCTACTGGATGGATTTGAATGCAATTTCCCAGGTGAGTTGGTTAGGTTCCTGGGAACGTCTTCCAACTGGTTCCACTCTCGTAATATCCCTTACTCTTTTATTTGTAACTCTGTCTTGCCACTTTACCTCAAGAATCCTTTTCAGTACTTTATTCTCAAATCCTAATACGTTCTGATCTGTTGCAATTGTACTGCACCATGACTCATGCCCATAAATTAAAATTGGTCTGACCATGGACTTGTAAATATTTACTTTAGTATGTACCAAAAGCGTATTATCATTCCAAATAGACTTCAACATTCCAACAGCTCTCCAAGCCTGTCTAATCCTCTCCTCAGTTTCATTGTATAATGATCCATTAGATGATACAATCGTTCCCAGATATTTAAAAAATTTTTACATTCTTTACCACATTATTCCCAATTACACATTCGATTTGGTTCTCCACGTTCATATTAATAATTTCAGTCTTTCCACAATTTATTACCAATCTCACTTTTCCTCCTTCCTCCACCAGACAATCGAGCACCCTCTGCGTCTCGTTAATACATCCGCATATCAGTACAATATCATCAGCATAGTTCAAATCTATCAGCCTCTTATTTTCTTTCCAGTTAATTTCTGCAAATGTTCTCCTTACAATCCTTCTCATAACATAATCCATAACCAAAACAAACAGCAAAGGCGAGTAACTCCTCCTTGAATCACTCCAGACCTAACTTCAAATGGATTATTCAAAGAACCACCCACCATTACCTTACAAAAAGTACCTTCATGCAAGTTGCTTTCTCTGTGTGTGTGTGTGTGTGTGTGTATATATATATATATATATATATATATATATATATATATATATATATATATATATGGAGCCTCTGTGGTACAGTGGTAAAGTGTGCGTTTTCGTACATTGAAAAACGAGGGTTCGCGCCCCGACGGGGTAATAAACTTTGGAAGCTTTCTTCTGGCCACTTACTGGATTGGTGGACACAAGGGATGCTGTGGCTGAACCAGCGTCGCATACTAATGTATGCTTGCACCCAGTCGGCTTGCGCAGGCCGATTACACTTGGTTCACAGACTACACACACATCCAAAGCCACTCCAGCACTACAATTACACTTACAAGCACTTCTCACCCTACATACAATCTCTACTAGACAGCCTAAGCCACTTGTTAGAGATACATTGGCTGTATCGTCCCCAGTTCGGTTGGGATAGGCCGGTCCTGCAGTGGACACTCAAACGGCTTATGAGAAAAGATGATATATGTATATTGTCTCTGTGTTCTGTCCATCTGCTTTTCATTCACTTCTCTCTCCGTCTATCTGCTGTACTTCTACACCATCTCTTCCTTCTACTGTAAAATATCTCTCAATCTCCCCCTCCTTTCGATCCCCCTCCTACTCCTTCCTCACATTCCATCACTGCCAACATTCTCAATCTCCCTCAGCTTCTCTGGCTGCTAGTTGGTCTTCCTCATTTCCTCCCACTCCATCTATCAGCTATTTCTCGTCCTTCTCTTCCCATCTCTTCCTCTTTTTCCATGTATACCACACATCCTTCTCCCTTTCTTTTCTGATGCTGGAGAGGGAAGCCTTCATTTGGTGACACTGATATAACCTGGCGGCTTAAATACCTGGTTATACAAACGACCTTTATCTTCTTCCCTATCCCCGAAAAGGAGAACGTTAGACTGCGAAAGGGGAGCATCTTCTACGAGCAGTCCACTGGGTTCGCATTTCAGATGAAACTGGGGCTGCAACTCTCGGTACTACAACTTCTTTCTCTTCTCTCTCTCTCTCTCTCTCTCTCTCTCTCTCTCTCTCTCTCTCTCAACAAGACCCACCCCAGAGCAAACATTAAAGAAAAGAGGTGAAATTCACAATCTATCTGATGAAGCAAGGGCCTTGCAGATGGGAATAAGCAACCCAGGCAGTAGAAACCAGAAACCAGAACACCAACGATGTGGCTAGGATTTTTGGCAGCAAGATGAGACAGAGGATGGTCGCTATATCAACGAGATTCCTTTCAGCCGAATCATCAAATTGAGTACTTGACCTGACAGAAAAAAACAATACAACAACTGAAGGAAAAACAACAGGTTCCAAGACAAACAAGTGCCCAGTTAATGTTCGATGGGAACTACACTCCAATTAGATATCATATATGACAGGATAGCTGGAGACATGGTGTGGAGGACGGCAGCGCACAGACAAAAGAGGGAAGGTACCATCAGGCCTGGATGCAAGATCTTAGAGAGTAATTCTCATTAACAAGTTTGGGGAGGCACCTACAGACCTGTGTAATACCATTGCCTCACTGGGAAGGTGTAAATGGCCTCATGTTAGTGCAACAACTCTGAAGCATTGACGGCATGCAGACTAATTCTTCTTGAAAAGAATCCAGGATGCAGGCCCATCGAGGTGGGCGAAATCTTAGGATAGATTAAAGGAAAATTCATTATGTTAGTGGTTAAAGATGATGATAAACAAGCAGTTGGCAACTTCGAATATGTGCAGGCCAGCAGCCAGGAGGTTAGGCATTAGCTGACTCCAAGAAAAAAATATATGAGGAAGTGGACTGTCATGCAGTATTACTCGTTGATGCCTCAGACGCATTTAATTCCACCAATCGAGAGGGAATGTTGCACAACATAAAGGTCAGATGCCCAGCATTTTCTCAGTATGTGGAAAACACCTTAAAAAAAAAATGCAAACCATTACATTGTAAGTAAGACAGCTGATCGTGATGCCGGTGTTATCCAAACCACAAAGGGAAATACCCAAGGGGACCCCGTTGTCATGGCTATGTACGCCCTGGCTACGACAGTGCTGCACCAACAGATCAAATAAGAGGCCACCAGTGTAAAACAAGTAGCCTATGCAGATCATATCACTGGTGTTGGCAAGGTGGAAGATGTGAGGAAATGGTGGGACCTTGTAATATCTCATGGCCCTGAAACAGGTTATTTCCATCTTGGTCACGGAACCAGCTAATTATCTAGATGCACAGGAAGCCTTCAGAGACGCAAAGGTGAAAATGACGAAGGAAGGGAGGCATGTAGTTGCAGTGATTGGAACAAAAAATTCAACGAAAAAATTTTCAGTGATAAGGTAGAGACATGAGTAAAAGAAATACATTTACTGTCCACCCATGCAAAAACAGAGCCCCATACAGCATGTACCACATTTGTATATGGCATAAAGCACAAATGAACCTTCGTGATGTGGACCATCTCACACCGTGTTGTTGCCATAAACCACTGGAGGATGCTATCAGCGAATCATTCCTCCCATCAATGACCAGTTGCCACATCCCCACACCATAAGCTTCGAGGATGAGAGGTCTTGACTTAATAAACCCAGCAACGATAACAAGCTGTTAACATAGAAATTCACTTAGGCTTACTGAATTCTTTTCACAGAAGAGTTGTTGCCAGGTAGAGACGAGTGAAATCGACCAACAATGGCAGAAAGACAAGAAAACACAAAAATGCAGATCTGGAAGTGAGACGGAAGGATCAGCTGTAGCACATAACTGACTGATTTACCTCAGGCCAGTGCAGAAGAGTTGAAATGGTCCAGTAGACTGAGGCATCAAACTGGATGACAACCCTGTCTCTCAAGGCAAGACTTCTGCTTCAACAAACAACAGTTTTCTGACACCATACCCATGAGATATGGGTGGCCAATTGAAAATCTATCTTAACACTGTGCCTGTGGCACTATCTTTGATGCAAACCATGCAATGGTTTACAAGAAGGGAGGCTCTGTGTGCATTCATCATGATGAAGTAATTAAGCTCACTGCGAAAATCCTACAGGAAATATGCCATGATGTCACCAGAGACCCAGCTTTGCTCTCTTTAGAGTATAGGCGGTAAGCACTTCATCCACAAACAGCAAACATCAAATGATGCAAGAGTGAATGTCAGTGCTTGATGTTTCTGAACACGTTGGCAGAGGGCTTTCTTCGACATTAGGAAATTTGACCTAATGGCAGCATGTCATAATGGACTGTCTCTTAAGGTTGCACACAGGAAGAGTAAACATGAAGAAATCAGGCACTGTCGAGAACAAACCGAACATCTAGACCTCGGTCTATTCATATCCCTTGTGTTCAAATCAAGTGGGATGGGTCCATAGGTGGGGAGATTCTATTCGAGAATGGTGGAGGTTCTTTCTAAGAAGGAGCATCAACCTCAGGGTTCTGTAACGGCCTGGACTATATATATATATATATATATCGACTCTCGTTCTCCCTTGTATGGTCTGCATTCCTATGCCTCTGGGACATAAAATCGTCAGCTTTCAGGCCGACCTGTCTCTCTGGTGGGTATGGACCATGAAGCTGCTATGGTTGAGACCCGCACTGGCCATGACTCCAATAGATTTATATGCTTATTAGCACTGCAGTGTTAATAAAAAAAAAGTTGTAATAAAAGTAATAGCACATGGCTGGTATCCACAGTCGTTTGTGTGTTTGGGTCTAACAGCTTGTATTATGAAGGTTTGTGTACACCTTGCAACTCCAAATGGTGGATTATGAAGGCTGTTGTGATTTTCACAATATAATTTCCGAATGGATGGAGCTGATTTTATTCTGTTTTTAAAAACGATCTGCTAGTCGTAGCCCCAGGTTCATCTGTAATGTGATCCCAGTGGACTGCAGTCTGCAGGTGCCTTGCTCCGGTAGCCCACCATCATCCTTTTGTGGGACAGGGAGGGAAGAGGACATTTGTATAACCAGGCAGTGGAACTACCCAGTTAATGTATATGTTTCACCACATGAAGGCGTTCCCATTCAACCTGTGGGAGAATTTTCAAACTGAATGTGTTACATATCGGCCTCTACAAACCATTCACTGCCGAAGAAGGGCGCCATCACGTGGTGACACCGATATACCCTACTACGTCCACTGACTGTTTATACAAGGATCCCTCATCTCCCTCCCTATCCCCCGAAAGGAGGATGTGAGCTGCAGGAAAGGGGAAGCTTCAGCTTGCAGGCCACCGGGTTCACTTTTCAGATGAACCTGGAACTGTAACAGCTACAGCTAATTCCATTACTCCTCCTCCTCCTCCTCCTACTGCTACTTACTACTACTACCACTAGTTGCTGCTACTGCTGCTCTGCTGCTGCTACTGCTACTACTACTAGTTGCTGCTCCTCTGCAGCTACTACTACTACTACTTCTGTTAACTTAGAGGTAAGGTTAGACAAGGTTAATTTACTGGTTAGTGATGGGGTTAGGTTAGGTTAATATAGATCATGTCAGCTGTGAGCATCGGTTAAAGGTTTGAAAGGAGGTTTGTGGTAGAGAGGAGGTTACATTATGAAATAGTGAAAATTAAGTTGGTGAGAGAAAATATTAAAAATATAAATGGTCTGTGTGTGTGTGTGTGTGTGTGTGTGTGTGTGTGTGTGTGTGTGTGTGTGTGTGTATCTTATGTTACTATGTTTGTGTGTCTTTGTTTCCATTTTTTTTAAACAACGGATAAATAAATAAAATATATATATATATATATATATATATATATATATATATATATATATATATATATATATTTAAAGCAGGCAAAGCCAATACAGAGCCTCAAAAAAAAAAAAAAGTGGCAATTAGCGTTTATAATTGGATTCCTGGTGGCTGCAGCCATTAACAGGCCTAGATTTGACTGTTGTATTCTACGCGGCATTGGAGGGCTCTTAGCACCTCATCCTCAGAGATTTACTTCTCATATTTCTCCTATTTATACCTTTATATGCTATTGTGGCAAACTAATCAAGCTTTTAAGTGGTAGTAGTAGTAGTAGTAGTTGCAGTAGAAGTAGTAATACTTAGCCTTTAACTGCAGGTTCATCTGAAACGTAAACTCAGTGGACTCCAAGCTGAAGTGTCTTTGTCCCTCAGTCCACCATCCTCCTTCTGGAGGAAAGGGAAGCAGTTGAAGGACGTTTGTATAACCAGGCAGTTGGGTCATCGAGTATCATCTGTCTCACCACAAGAAGACGTCTCTTTCCAGCACCTTGGTTCTCAAAATATAGAAAAATAACACAAAAAAGAATACGAGTATAACTGAGTAACAGGCATAATAAATCGGCTGCGAAATTTCCAAAGCCACTTAAAATATAGCCTTAGTCTACCCAGCCTGCGTAAATACTATCCAAACTTGCAACCTGTCCCAAGATTATATTCCTCACTCGCCACAAAACAGCATAACTCCTTCAATCCGATGATGTATTTCTAGTTATTCTGGTTTCCTTCAGACGATTTGATTCAGGAGAGATTTTTCGAACTGGAAGGGTTAGATGCAGCCTTCATTAACCCATTTACCACTATGGTCCTTTTACCTTAACTTGGCCCCAAAATTTACCTGGTGTAGCCCATTTCACGTAGCTCAATGGCAAGAGAAGTCAGTGCTAGGACTCAATCCTTTCCATGGCACTTCCTAATAACCAGCATCATAGTCTAGCGATAATCTCCTGTTACACCTAAGTATTCAAAATGGAGAGATGGCAATTTTAGGCCGTCAGAGTAAAAAGGGAATAGAGGTCTGTCATAAGCTGAGTAAAATCATCTCAAAGTAGTGAGCATAAATAAACAAAAATGCGTAATCGGACTGAAGGAATTACTAGTACTTTGTTCAGAGGTTGTGGTGATAAGATCGTCTTAGATTTCAACACCTCAAATCTAGTTTATAGTTAATGGTTGACATCTTTCTTATTTTATCTTTGCCTTCATTTTCGTTTCGTTTCGTTAGCCTTCAACATACATGCGTCTGTCTTGGTCCCTAATGGCTTCTCTCCATGCGGCTGTGTCTCTAGCAGCCTCTCTGTTCAGTTAAATATCCATGGAGTCTCAATGTATGACCTCGTCCATTTTCTTTTTCCGAACTGTCTCTTTCAACTCAACCCTTCACGTCCACACCTCTTGTCCTCGGCACCCAGTTGTCATTCGCCATCCTCTCCACATTCCCGAGCCTTCTCAGTCTACACCCTCCCATCACAACACTAATGCAATGAAGTTCCACCCTTCTTCTCAACACTTCATTCTCAATACTAACCTCACTATCCAGACCTGTCACTAAAGGACGCACTACACATCCATCTCATCATTCTCAGCTCCGTAGGCTATGTTTGAACCTACGAATATCCTCCTTCTTTACTGTCCTAGTCTCTATCGTACATCAGTACATTCCTGACACACTACATACAGATACCCCCTCATCATAGGGAGGGCCCCTACAGCTGTAGTTCATGTTTTAACTTGACTGAGATTTTCGTCCATTTGCAGGTTATTTTTCTTAGTTCACTGGCAGAATAAGACAGTATTACTGTTCTGCATTCTGTCCATTGCGCTGTTTTGTGACTAGCATCATATTCTGGTGAATCTGTTGTTACAGCTCAGCATTCAAGATTATGGCAGTTTACACCTAAGTAAAGTGGACAGAGTATATGGATAAATATGCTTTCAGTATAGCTTTGAAGATTTTTTCTAACCGGAGATGTAAGTATAAACTCCATTTACTCTTACACTGTGTCTTTCACAAAAAAGGAATAAAATCGCTTGGTAGCAAGAAGAATTAATTATAAGTATTGGTTAGTTGAGGAACCTTCAGGGCCGTAATGTGGAGCTTTAATAAATTCTACGGGAGTAAAGCTTGTCATGTAAGAAAACCAGGCCCATTGCAGGATTGGAGTTGTCATAATCTATCCTAAGATGATAACTGTGAAACTATAATACCACATAAAATTCAGACCAAAGTTATACCAATTGAGTTCCCCTCGATTCTAGCACTTAAGCTGCACTAGGCAAAGTCTGGCTTCGTTCTGATTATATTCTTATCCACAGACGATTTTATTCATCTTAGGAAGGAATTTTCGAACTGGAGGGGTTATATATGGTTTTAACGAAACCTTTCAGTACAAAAGGTCTCCCCAAAACAAGTTAAGGGTACCTGCTTGTGTAATAAATAAGTTTAAATGACGTCCTCGTTTTGAAGGAGTTAAAATACAATTAATAATAATAATAATAGATACTAAAGGTCTGCAATACCATTTAATGATATGTGAGCTGGAAGTTGAGGCAGTAGGTAGGTCTCTGATCTCAACACCTTAACTCCAGACAGTAGTTGGAGTTTGGAGTGATTGTTATTGTATTATTTTCTCAGTATTTTTGCAGCTTAGTAGTGACAGTCAGAATTAGAAACGTGAAATAAAGCCTTCCTTAGCCCCTTCACAGCAGAAGGTTTCACCTGAAATAAAAATCGTAAATATCAACGCAATATGGTGACACTTTCCTGCTATACCGTTGCTGTTTCCAGAGAACTTATTCAGCTTAGGAGCTTCTTCTAACAGGAAGTATTAGACCTAGCTTTTTAAACCCAGGCCCGTAGCCAGGGGTGGAGAGGTCGAGAGGGTCGGACGACCCTCCCACCTGCCTAATGGTTCACTCTCTCACAGTCACTCTCCGTTGTTCAGAAGTTTTGTGCTGCTTCTCAGCGTCGCTTATGCATACACCCAGACCCCCATTGCAGGCATACAGCAGACCTTTGACCAACCGGCTGCCATACAGGTCCAGATTCAGCAGAAAACGAATCCCCTCCCTCCTTCGAAAAGTCTGGCTACGGGCTTGAAATCCCTTAACTACAAGAGGTCTCCTCTAAACTGAACCAAATTGTCTGGAAATAACATCAGTCGCTAAAAACATCTCATCATATTAAACAAGTTAATACCTTCACAGCCACAGTATTCACGACAATAACACTACATCACAACCTGCCACAAAACAAAATTCCTCACACTCCATAAAGCAGTTTACTATTACTGTACTCGATCCAGGAGTTGTGGCAGTAAGTTAGTGTTTGATATCACCTCCTCAACTCCACTCGCTGTTTAGAATTTGCCGTATTCTTATTAATTTTTTCTCTCTTTAAACAATTAAATTCAGCATAGAAGGGACTTTTCCATTTTCAGAGGTTAGATACAGCCGTCATTAATCTATTACTACCATAGGTCTCCTCCCAAAGTGAATGCAATCGTCCGGAAGTAAAAAGAATAAGCTTTAACAAGACATCATCGTGCCAACACAGTCAATACCTTAATAACATCTTACAGTCACGCTGCTTCACAGCTTATGCCAGGCAGTACTTCTCACATTTCTAATCCTCACACTAACTGGCACAGAAGTTGTGGCAATCAGTTAGTATTTCATCTCAATACCTGAACTCTCATCGGTTGTAACAGTTTGCCTGCCGCAGCTACATCTTTGATTGTGTGTGGTTTCTCTGCCGAATACATGTAACAACTGTTGGGATTAAGACTCTGGTACAAGTATGTGTGTGGCAGGGGTTGAGTGACAGCGGTCAAACACAGGAGACACAGGTTGAAAAATTCCATCACAATGCCTTAGTTTACTGGAGTTTTCAGCTACATCACAGCAGACGTCCCACTGGCAGGGTATCTTCTCTGTTGCTGATCAGAGTGATCTGCGTATCCTATGAGCGAGATCGTGGGAGCAGGCCGTAGGGCGAGCACGGACTGGTCATGTTTCGCTGACAAGTGACTAACTTGCAACTACTCTGATCTGGTTACAACAGGCTCTCAGCAGCTACTGTACGATGTACATTCCTCCCACTGTTTCATACAACAGCTATACATCAAGGCATATACATGATCATACAACTAGTCATATATCAAAAGGTTATACAAATAACATACTGTAGCGTGGTGTGAATTTAATGAGGACAATACAGTGTGCCAATTTTTACTTTAACCTGCCTATAATTGGTATCTTTCCATTTTATTTTATATATTGAGCTGTAGCAATAAATTTTGATACTAGTACAAAAAGAGTTTTATGGAAAAGTTGTAGAACCATAGTATTGTCAATTTTTTTTTCCTGTCACTGAGCTGAGGAAGAGATCCAAAACGACAAAGCTCTAGGCCGAGCTGGGGCAAAATGAGTCCAGTATACTGCAGTATCTGACTTCAGTCGCACTAAGGAAAGAGTTTGAGGAACTTCTTAGCTCAGTAATACCCGTATGGTTTCTCGCAGTTCAATAAAATAATTGTCTGCACTATTAGTAGAGTTGCTGATGCTTTTATTGTTTTTGTTGTTCCTGGTTTGTCTGAACGTGAACCCAGTTGACTCCTGGTTGAAGCTGTCCTGATGCAGTTCGCCAAGTTCATTTCGAGGAATTGGGATAAAGTTACGAGGACTCGTGTTTTACTGATGCTACCACGTGGAAGCGTCTTTCTCCCCCCCCCCCCGCGCACACACACACACACACACACACACACACACACACACACCGTCGTCTACCACACACGTCTGTCCTAATACCAAAATTTACCACTTCATAAAACAACTCCACACCCTCATCTTCCCAACACAGCCTAGTAATAGCATTTTATTGCCGACATCTTATTCATGGAGAGGGTTGGCCCAATTCGTTTATTTTCCTGCAGTCTCTTTTGTTCTTTTCCTTCTTCTTCCTGTTGGGTTACATACATGGGGCCTTGCTTTGAGAAACTGGGTTTTTGGTGAGACAGACAGACAGGACATGACATCATACCTTTCTTTCTCTTTAGTTTCATAATCGTTCATTCTTATTTTCCTTCATCCATATTCCTATTCCTTCAAGGTCTAAAGCCTCCATCCTGAGCTCTTTTCTCCTCTTCTTCGCCATGTTCTGCTTCCTCCTCCTCCTCCTCATCATCATCATCATCGTCATCATCATCATCATCATCACCTCCTCCTCCTCTTTTTCCTCAACCCATTATGAGCCAATCCGTCAAGGTGGCCTTAATTAAATACCTCCACAAGGTCGTCAGCCACCAGCCATCACTTCATATCACCAATATTCTTTTAACTACTAGTATTTTGAAACGAAAGTTTTAGAGAATTATAGTTTGAGGTCATCCTGTTGGCTCATTGATAATTAGTAGGAGATTTCTTATATCCCCAAGGAGGTTGTGTTTTGGGGTCGATTTCTTTATATGTTTGTTTCTTCATTAGCCTGTGTGTATATATATATATATATATATATATATATATATATATATATATATATATATATATATATATATATATATAACAGTATTCATGAGTTTTCAACCAATTTTGGTGGAGCAGTAGAGGCACAACCATTGTGCTGCCTTTTATTTTCTAGAATAGTAGATGAAAGTTAGGGTCACAGGGTTAGGTCAAATACTGAACTGGCAAGGTCAACTTATACAGTGTTTAACCGATTTAGACCAATCGTGGTGGAGGATTTGAGAGTAAGGCAAGAACGAAGGGGTTCAGTTTTTAGGACAATCAGTCAATGGGCAAGGTGAATTTTCATCTCGCGTGTATGCGTTAAGAAAAAATATATATATATATTGTTTGGAAGCAAACTTCGTCGAAGGGTTGTGGACCTACTGTTTTGGAGAATACTAAGACATAGGTCAAGGTCACATGGCAGGGTAAAATTAGTTATAATCTGATTTACACAAAAGTTTGTGGAAATATTCAAGATAGGGAATGGAATAAGGGATTCGTGTTCTGAGCTCTATCAGCAAGAGGTTAAGGTCACATGGTTTCGATCTGATCTGAACTAAATTGGGTGGAGGAGTTGAGGATCAGGCAAATATGAAGTATTTCAATTTTGAATGCAGTTAGTCGAATATCATGGTGGCAGGGCGAGATCAAATGTTCTGCTCTTATATCAACTGGTGAGCCAGGGTGTTGCACTCCCAGAGTGGTCTTTTTTGTTTCTTAGTTTTCACTTTGATGCCTCTTCTGATTTGTCAATAAAGTTTCTGGTAGGTGCAAGACCGAGAGCTGCTGTATACAGAATCAGTCTTATATGCAACTTAAGCTTAGGAGTATTAATAAATACAGGCCTGAGTGTTAGTTAGACCCCAGGCGAGGGTGAGTGGACGCGAGGTAGTAAAGCTGTCAAGGATGACATAGTGTTTATTGCGTACAGGACCTGTTTTACCCTTGTCATCACGCGTAGGTTACAGTGCACCTCCTCCGCCACCACCGCCATCACTGCTACACTGCATCTTTTACACGCTGGGTAAGAGAGTCCGTAGTATACTTGATTTTTAATTGTTCGTGATCATAACAATGACTTAATCGAACTGTAGCTATTGCTATGAATAGACGTGATGGAACTTAACGGACTTTCAAAACGTGTCTGTTACCTTGAAAAGCACTAAGGCTGATTTTAGTCCATACCTGTATGAACATGATTGAAAGCAGTCTACGTTATTCTATATTGCCCTAATGGCCCTGATATGACCAAACTGACACACACACACACACACACACACACACACACACACACACACATACACACATACTGTCTGTCTGTCTGTTGGTCTCTCTCTCTCTCTCTCTCTCTCTCTCTCTCTCTCTCATTTAAAAGAGAAACCAGACGCACTTTTTCAGTCTGATCCAAGGTTGCAGGTAATGAACTCCTCCTCAGGTAAGCAGTCAAGCATCGTTGCTTTAATGAGAGTTTCTTAAGCAAGCATTTCAGGCCTCAGGGAAGATTATACGATACCACCTGACATTATTACCTGCATACACCTGCAGAATTTTTACATCCGTGAAGGAGGTTATGTTTTACCCCACGTTAGTTTGTCTGTTTGTCTGTCCGTTAGTAGCATTATTCAAAAAGTAATGAATGGATTTTGATGAAATTTTGTGGAAGGATGGGGCATGGACCAAGGAAGAAATTAAATTGTGGGCAGGATCCGGATCCTATATCCACGGATCCTGATCCTGATCTTTTTTTAATGGCAATGGCATTGGCGGAGGTATTCGCTCTCTGAGCGCTTTCTAGTTGTTTTATTTGGGGGTTTGGGTGAGGGTAGGTGCCTTTGTTCCTCTTATGTTGAATAAAATGGATTGGTGGTCGTGGAAATAATAAAAATAAAAGATGTCGAGGAAGATCACAGGATACCACCTGACATTATTAGCTGTATGCTGCACCTGCGTAACCCCTTTTTTTTGGGAGGGAGGGGGCACGTATCCTTCAGCCTTCTTAAGCTCTTCAATACAGTGATGTGTTTTTAGATTCAAGAGGATCTCATGGAGCAGCCCAGTAGGTCAGTCACTCCCTAAGGATATTGGCATACAAAGTGCTTCATTCCGGTGAAGACTACTACTGCGGCCATAATGGCCCCATATTTATCTCTAATGTTGTGCTTGATAGGTTTATCACTGATGCTTTAGGACAACTTTGTTTAACTTGAGAAAGGCCATTCTTGCTAAAGGAACTGATGAAAGCTCTTACTAGCTCGATCAATTACAGATATCTGTCCTAAGCAGATTGCAGTTGTCTGGAAATAGCAAGATTAAACTGTAAAATACGTTACTATAACGAATGGATAAAGGTGCATAAAATTGTAGCGGTGGTAAGATTTAACAAGAATTAATGTCATAGTACTTAAGGATGTGTTAGTATAGTTTAACACCACCACGAAAAGATGTTTCTGCAGGTTTTGTACTTCCTTTTTTGTGCAATATAAAGGAAGAATCAAAGGCTGAGAGCCTATAAAACATATCCCTTTCACTGGAAAACTAAACAAAAAGCCTAAATTAAGATCAGAAGTGTTTACACATTGCCTTAAGAAAACTGGAGTCATATCAGTGTGCACGACAAACTGACGGAGACAGTTTCAGAGTTTGTTTGTTCTGTTTTTGAAAGACTGGGAGTATTGGTGAAAGACTAAGGGTTCTGGTGAAAATCTGAGAAACTGCGAAGGGTTCTGGTGAAAATCTGAGAAACTGCGAATATGGTAAGTAGTAGTAGTTGTTGCCCAACTTTCATCTTATACGTGAACCCGGTTCACTGTAGGCAGAAGTTGTCGTCGTATTGCAGTACATCATCTTTTTTTTTTTGGGGGGGGGGGGTGGATTGGGAGGAGGTTGAAGGACATTTCTATAACTAGGCAGTGGAACCGTCCAGCTATTTCGGTGACACCACCTGAAGGCATGCCTCCAGGGCAGTGGTTCCAAACCTTCTCCATCCACTGGCCCCTCTGACACAATACAAGAGCATCAGTGGTCCCCATCTGCATTTTCATCGGAAAAGGCAAACAAAACAACATTAATTGAATGAACGTTTTGGATATGAGATTTTAACCTGGATGCCAAAGCTAGAGTCGCTGTGAACTGACATAAAGAAACACCCAAAAGTACACTGAAATCTCATTGGTACAGTTGAAGCTGACTTATTTTGTACAAGTCTTAATACCTATTGTTGAGTCACAGTAAGGACACATAAAGGATCATCTTCCATTTCAAACTTACAATGCTCTCTCAGTTTGATACTCAACGGCCACGAAACTCAGATATGCAGGGTTCGGCTGATGAGACTTATGGAAACATCCTTTCAACCAGTTTGATGATAATAGGGTAACGTCCCATCCGCCCCAGGAATCCTTCTGGCTTTGCTTCAGGATACTGTATGTTAAGTACGAAATGGTTTACAGGAAAAGGATTCCTCGCGGGTTTTCCATCATGGAAATGAAGCTGAAATTTTGTTATTATTTGCTTAATATAGCTTACTCAGAATTACCTTGTGACCACTTGAGAAATATCCCGTGGACCCCAGGCTGGGAACCATTGCTCTAGAGTGCTGATGAAAGACTGAAAATATTGGTTAGCTCTTAAAGTCTTAAATAGAAAAGTGGTTAACATGTGTAGCAAGACAGATGCTGTGTGTCCGCCTTAATCAGGAAGAGTTGCTACCCGTCACACATTGCCATTTTCACATCACCTACCAACATCTCGGCCCACCACACAAACTCCTCTCTCTTATCTTCAACATGGTAGCAGGAATTATAAAAAAATTCGTCGTATGGTTAGCTTACTTTACCTTGGGTGCTGGAAAAGGACGTCTTCACGTGGTGGCACCAATATGAAGGGCTGTTGGACCTGCCCGGTTACACGTACTTCCCTCAATTCCCTCCCTATTCCACGAAAGGAAGATGATGGACTACGGAAGAAGGGCAACTTGGGTCTGCAGTCCTCCGGGTTCACATTCAAATGGACCAGGAATTGCTCCAATACTACTACTTCTACTACTACTACTACTTCTACTACTACTACTACTTTAACTTGAGGGAGATTTTTGTCCATTTGCAGGTATTTCTGGAAGCTCAGTGGCAGAATATGGTAATACCACGGCTGTACCTCATATCCATGGCCTAACACTTGTCCGTGCCTATCATCATATTCTGTTGTTAAATTCTTGTTACAATTCAGCATGCAGATAGATAAGATGAAGTAATGCTGAATATTTAATGAACGTTGTCATCATCATCATCATCATCATCATCACAACACTGCTTCGGTAAGTGGGGCCTACAAAATCCCAGATAAGACAAACTCAGGACGAGGGTAAATGAGAGAGATGAAGTCTTGTATATGTCACTCATTAATCAAGGTACCAGATCATTGCATACTGTAAATACCGGAGAAAGAGAGAGAGAGAGAGAGAGAGAGAGAGAGAGAGAGAGAGAGGAGGGGGTTGTTCTGTCTGTCTAGTCGAAGGAAAAACTCCAGACCACTGAGAAAAAAAGATACGAGTTTTAACTCCCAAGGGGGAACACGAGACCAGTGTAATAATAGTGCAGGAGCTAGGTGACTTTTATTCAACATGAAAGGTGCAGAAGGTTTGGAGTACCAGAAATGGTCGTCAGGTGCAGGATGGCCTAGAAACCCAATTCTTAAGTTTCGCAAGTGGTGGGTGTGGCTAGGGGCGACCCCCAAAATACCCCCAAAAATGACATTACATAACATGTGAGGTGCAGACTTCGTTTCAGTGCCATTTGATAGAGGTGTATTCAATGAGTAAAAAAAACCAACTTAAGAATGTTTTTTTCGGTGGAACAGCTAATTAAGAACATGTTAATTAGAGCTAATTAAACGTTTATTGAACATGAAAGGTGCACAGCTGAAACCTACTTCATTACAAACTACCACATCTCAGTGGTCAGAAAAATGAACTTAAGAAAAAAAACGATGGTGGGAAGACCCCTTAAGAAATGGGTCACACCCAAAGTACCCCCAGAATCACGTTACATAACATGCGAGGTGCAGACTTCGTTTCAGTGCCATTTGATAGAGGTGTATTCAATGAATAAAAAACATCACTTTAAGAATGTTTTATTCGGTGGATCAGCTAATTAAGAACAATGTAATTAGAGCTAATTAAAGTTTTATTGAACACGAAAGGTGCACATGAAATGAAATGAAAGAAAAAAAGAAAAGAAATGAAATGAAATGAAAGAAAAAAAGAAAAGAAATGAAATGAAATGAAAGAGAACTGCTAAAATAAAACATCAAAATCTGTTGCCACAAATCAGTCGAGCATGAGTTTGCTGACTTCAAATACATGTGGACTTGTAAAGGGAAAACACATGTTGCATTAGCCACATCAGTCCTATACATTTAGAGTGCCACTAAGAAGACTATGTTTACTCTTCGTCTGAGGAGAGGCAACTCTCTTCATCCGAGGATGAAATCTCAAAGTTGTCATCCGAGTCGTCCTCATGAAGGTCACCTTCCCCAGGAATCAATGAATCAGGCAGCTCAGGACCTTCGAACCATATGACCTCGTAATGCCCGTCCTTCAGCTTCCATCCATCCTCTGGCAAAGGATGCTGTATTATCTCTGGATCAGTAGCAGTGGCCCACATCCTTGCTACAAATGAGGCTCGCTTGATGTGTTGTGACAACTCCGGTTCACATGGAGGAAGCATGCTACCATCAATGCCCTTCAATTTTTCTAGTGCATTCTTACATTTGGCCTTTGGTCCATATGCCCTCTCGAAAACCTTGTAGCGATATCCATTCAAAGAGGAGGATAATTTGCCCTTTGCTCCATACATCTCTGCTGTAAAGGTTTTCAAAACTGTTTCATGATCTTCTGTTAGCTGTCCAGTAGACATTAATGAAAAAGCCTTCTGAGCAGAAGTGTCTTTCAACATCTGGGCATAGGGTCTGACTTTGCCTTTTCGATGGAACGCAGAGGTGTAGTCACAGCCTGTGAAGGCATGGAATCCTAGAAGTGCACTGCATATTTGATGTCCTACTGTGTTGGCAATTGAAGTGATATTCAGGTAACGTCTGTTGTTTTTTGATGAAGTCCCGACGTCCATCCATACGTGCGCCTTCATATCCCAACAGTGATGTAAGAGGATGACTGCGATGTCGGTGTCGGATCCTCTGACTACAATGTTCTTGACACATCCTTCCTCATCTATGGACTTGGCATGGGCTGCTATCAGTGTATCTGCCTCCTCATGATTAGTTACCAACTTCCCAACCACTTCTCTGACGACCTGCCCATCAATGACATAAAAATGAAAACATGAACCAAGGTAGGAGAGGTAGATATGCCTCTTCTAGATGAGATGGGCATAATGTGGCGATTTCCACTCGGCTGCCAGGAATTTTGGGAACTCTTCTTTGAACGATCTTGCCTTCATCAGGTCTTTGATGTCACTAGGACGGCGCTGCTCTGCTCCAGTGATCACATACACCCGAGCCTCCTTTTCATCCAAGCCTCTACGATTTCTTTCACCCTCCTTGATTGACAGTATGGGGTATGCATCAAAGACAATATCAATCCTTTTTGTTGATAGTTTTGCTGCTTGTTGTAGAACACCAGTTGCTAGCCCCCCATATGTTGGTGGCAAGTTGGGAGGAAGATTATGAAGAAGGAAATTCCCGTCAATGATACAAACATCAACTGTACTGGGTGCGGAATGGTTTTGACCTTTCTTTTCCAACAAGTCCAAGAGAGTATTCTTTTGCGTCTTCACCATCATGTCATCTCCATTACACATGGAAAGAGGCACTGGAGTGAGTGGAAAGGAAAAAACATATTCAAGGTCAAGATCCCGTCTGCAAGCCAGAATGAGGAGTCGGCCCAGTAAGTCCCTGTTACAAGTCAGGACAGTGATTCTGACATCCTGAGTGTGCTTATATCTTACATTTTCATTTTTAAATGATGTAAGTGATTCCTTTTTTATGGCAGTCTCAAATCTCTCAGGGTCCTCAAGGCATGCAGCAACATATGTCTCCTTTTTGTCTTTTCCTCTGTCTTTGATTCCGAGAAGACAAGCTTTTGTACTTTCTGATGCAGCTTTACCAGTACTGATGTTGAACAACTTTGATGATTCACTGACAGTACCTCTGAATGGATTGCAGGTATCTTGGATTTGTGCGATGACTTTCCTTACATCAGTGTTGTCATGTCTCACTCTTGCACCTTTCAACTCAGCAGTTGGGTCATCCACATTACCAATACCGGCCATTTCTTGCACAGAGGTGACAATGGCAGACCTTGCGGATTTTGTCAGCATCCAGCGCATGCGTGCACTATAGTTGTTGGTCAATGATGCGATCCCCGTTTGTCGAGATGCAGCATCAGCATTGATCGTTTGTTCGAGGGTGAGGTCTACTGGACTGCGACTGAAAGCTTTTTTGGTGTGTTTAACGGTGAATGCTCCCTTTTCAAGAATGGACCGCAAACCAGGATGTGTTTGGTCGATATTCAGTAGATCTAACTGATACTTTGTTAACCACCTTGCATAGTTGATGTGATTTGTGGTGAAGAAGATTTCTATCAGCGGTGTCAAAGCATGAGTGAAATGGGCAACATTGTTGGTGCGGATGGCTCGCTCAAGGTTGTGGTATGCATGTATTAGGTCCACATACATCATCCAATACTGTGCTGTGGCACCGTGTTCTCCAGTTCTTGTAGCAGCTGTGTATTCAACATACAGAGTGACACATTCTCTGAAAAACTCTGATGCGTTGACCATCTGCCACGTTTCCTCTTTCAGATTGGACTGGAGTTCTGCCAACAGTGCTTCAACTTCTTCTCTCTGGTCGAACTTCTGCAGAAAAGATTGGAAGTGAAGTACTTCAAATGCCAATGCCAGCATTGGGTGCAATCTCTTACAGCGGTTAAAATGCTTCCCACTGATGAAGCCATTTAGGGAGCCAGTTGCAAGAACATTTGAGTCGGTCAGCATCTTGGGGCCACCAGATTCATCGATGATCTTTCCAATGGCTTTGAAAAAAGCCATTTCAATGTGGAATGGGCCTAACATTATGAATACATCGTCGAATTTAGGAGATTCAGTTGCTTGTAGCTGCATTGCTGGCTTAGCTGCACCAAGGTCGTATGTAACTATGCCGTACTGTTGTTGACATTCCTGTGCGCACCTTTGCGTGATTGCTAATGTTTCTTGGATGACATCATTGCAGGTGATTGGCTGGTTGATGTTTTTCATGTACAGCACATTTTGGGTAGTTGTTGTGTCAGGGAGCAACAAGGAATTGAATCCTACCCACATCGGAATGTCATACAACTGCAGGGCATGACACTCATCCACGCTAGGTCTATCTGTTCCCCATCCTTGCAGTTGTCTAGACATTTTCCGGGAGCTGTAATCTTATACTGGAAGGACTTAACTAGAGGTTTCTTTCTATACGGCTCAAGGTGTTGTTCTTCCACATTTAGCTTTCGTTTTCTCCCTTTCTTCTGTGTTTGGGGTGACCAACGGTCCGGAATGTCGGCGCTGATTGATGTTACAGGCGTTGCCTCTTCACTCTTGTTCTGATACAGGATGCCCATCGTATCATGTAGTGTGTTGGCTCCCGAGAGAGTCCCTGTCAGCTCGTCATAATTATCAAAGGCTAACCCCATCACCTCCCCAACAAGAGTGCCCTCAGGACAAGATAAGCCTCGAGCTTGAATCGACTCCCCCAGTGTAGTCTCAGTTTGTTCTATGGCATGGTAGTTCATGACGTGCCCAAATCTGTTCAGTATTCTGACCAGCTTTTTACTGCCTGTCATTGATTTAAGCGTTATACCAAGCATTATTTGTTTACTTGGAACCAAGCTACCCTTTCTCACCATGAAAAGTGCATCCTGACTTGTAGAGGAAGCATAGCGTTCAACATGTGGACTGCATGTCGCAGCAGATAAGCCACCATACAGGACTCTGAAAAACATGAGCAAAATTTCTGGGGGTGAACCCTCCCCAACTTTCAGGTCTTGGAGTGTTGGATATTCTGCAATGGCTTTTTCTGTACACCCTTTATTTCCTCCCGCAAAATCAGTGCAGCTTTGCGAATAGCTGCCTCAGGAGAATGAATGTTATCAAAAGCAGAACAAATGGCCTCATCAGGCAACCCTTTGACAAACACAACATTATCTATTTTGGAAGAAATACAGCGCATCTCAATCTGACTTTCATACTTTTTCAGCAAGTTCTTTGACAGATTTTGAGCGGATGTTATAACCTCTTCATCAACATCCTCACACATTTCTACGTAATGCTTGTAGATTGACACAAGATACTCTGGCCTGCGGTTTTCGATAACATATTCTTCTACATATGAATAGATACCAGTAAGGGCTCTTTTACTAGAGTGCTTTTTATCATCAACAGGGCTACCAGTGGAGGATGCAAGCTTTATATAAAGTCGTCTACAACTGTGATGGTATTTAACTTCTTTAGCTACAAAATCAATGGACGCAATGCTTGCTAGGAGTTCATGGTCATTCCTTGCCATAGCAGAATCTTTTATGGTTGTTTCAGCTTGTTTGGTCTCACAAGACATCAACCCCTCCTCTGTCTGGCCCTTCTTGCGCCGCAATTTTTTGCAGAAGATACACTGTATTGGGAAGACACCAGTTGATGATAAAGCTAGTGATGGAGCGCTGGATCGTAACTGTTTTGCTTTTGCATTGTCAGGATCAGTTTTTGAGTCTTGAGGAACAGCAGTAAAGTTCTTGTAACACTGCACATGGTAGCCATGGGAAGTATCTACATCATCAGGAAGAGACTGAACAACTTGAAAATACTTCGATGTAGGAAAATTCTTCTTCAACTGCCTCAAAGAGGCAGCTTCTTTGACAACAGCCCATTTTCGAGGGTTGAATGAAAGTACTTCTGATCTTGGTGGGTCTGATGTGCTTGTCCGTTCAATGTGAAGAATGCAAGTTCTTGCTGATGGCATCGGAGAAGTTGGAGTGATATGATTCTCTGTCATGCTGCAGCAACACTCACCAAGTTTCTGGAATAAAGACACTGTGGATTAATTATAAGGGATCCAGGTATCCAACCTGGATATACATGAGCAGTTTTCAACATAAAAGTTAGTCATACGATATGTCATACGATTAGTCATTCGAATCACAAATATAACAGACACTTAACATGTGCTTGAGCCATTTTATTGCCTCTTTGTTCTCTAGAATCGTGCAGAAGTAGGCCGTCGATTTGACCATATTTTACTAGTGCCTCGGTAACACGAACACCATTCCATGTTTCGCTATAATTTCCTTTTTCAATTCCACAGTAATACGTTTGGGGTTCTTACTGCCGCTATCACTAACACCCATTGGCGTCTCTATATCTCTCTCTCTTTAATTAGTAATACTGAATTGAATAGAATAAACTAAATGACTATTCGGCTTATCATAAGGAGCTATTAAAAGTAATATGTGTACAAACCCAGCAAAGTTATGTTCACCAAACTAGCTCTGATCTGAACAGTGAACACCACTGAGCGGAGCTGTGAAATAACCCGTGCAATGCTGCAGTCAGCAGTCACCCCACATAACCCTGTGACAAGGCGGAAGTCGCCAGCCAATCAGAAGTCGGGAATCATCACGCCACTCTGGCACGACTGTGTCTATATGCATCCGTGACAGTTAACACACACACACACACACACACACACACACACACACACACACACACACACACACACACATGCATACACACACCCACACAGACGCACAGTGGCATACTCATATCTGTTAACTCATAACGTGCAAAAATAAAAGTGCCAATATTTCAAAATACACGATGACGCGTCAGCAATTTGCCCACTGCCTGGTGGGGGGCCCTCGTGGTGGGAGGCCCGGGGCCCAGATCCCAGGCCCCCCACTAAATCCGGCTCTGACCTCTTCTATTAACTCTGTAACGTAAAGAATAACAATTTTAACAATGGAAATAATTTCTGAAATTCTTCTTAAAGGGGACTTCCCACCATCATTTTCTTTCTTAAGTTCATTTTTCTGACTACTGATATGTGGTAGTTTGTAATGAAGTAGGTTTCAACTGTGCACCATTCATGTTCAATAAAAGTTTAATTAGCTCTAATTACATTGTTCTTAATTAGCTGATCCACCAAATAAAACCTTCTTAAAGTGGTGTTTTTTATTCATTGAATACACCTCTATCAAATGGCACTGAAACGAAGTCTGCACCTCGCATGTTATGTAACGTGATTCTGGGGGTACTTTGGGTGTGACCCATTTCTTAAGGGGTCTTCCCACCATCGTTTTTTTTCTTAAGTTCATTTTTCTGACCACTGAGATGTGGTAGTTTGTAATGAAGTAGGTTTCAGCTGTGCACCTTTCATGTTCAATAAACGTTTAATTAGCTCTAATTAACATTGTTCTTAATTAGCTGTTCCACCGAAAAAAACATTCTTAAGTTGTTTTTTTTTACTCATTGAATACACCTCTATCAAATGGCACTGAAACGAAGTCTGCACCTCACATGTTATGTAATGTCATTTTTGGGGGTATTTTGGGGGTCGCCCCTAGCCACACCCACCACTTGCGAAACTTAAGAATTGGGTTTCTAGGCCATCCTGCACCTGACGACCATTTCTGGTACTCCAAACCTTCTGCACCTTTCATGTTGAATAAAAGTCACCTAGCTCCTAGACTATAAGTTGGCTTAGTCAACAGGTGGCACTGTGGTCGCCGGTGTGTTGTCTGTTTGTTTACATATGCCGACAGGTGGGATGCGAGGGGGCGTTGCGGTACTAACAAATTTGGCTCCAAAAACTGGACATCGCTGTGGTGTTTGTGGGAAAAAACTGACGGACTGGCACTGATCTACGTTTTCATTTCCTTCAAAGGACAAACGAGGTACGTAAAATAGATATGAAATAACTAGTTGCGCTTAGACAAATATACCACGGTCAGAAATGTAGGTGTAAAGTAGGTGGTCACAACAGCTGAAATTAGGCATCGGCACGTACAATACACCCAGGATAGAAGTCTGTAGGGATTACGATGATTCATTACACATATGATAAAGGATATGTTGGTCACTGATACGGGAGACATGAACTTACTGACTTACATTACAACCGCTACATTTGCAACGTAGGATATTATTAATCGCCCTTCAAGCAATCAGTATTTACTGACAATATTATTATAATGATAATACTGTTGGTCGTTTGAGGTTGAACATTAAAGATGTGCAAAATCTATTAATCAAGGATGTTATTCCAATAAGGAGAGATCCCTGTTACGTGCAGGTACCAATCATGTATTGAAATACAAATTTCCCTAAACCACATGAGGTATGAGGTGGTGTATAAATATACTCAATGATTTTATATATATATATATATATATATATATATAAATATATATATATATATATAGTGTGTGTGTGTGTGTGTGTGTGTGTGTGTGTGTGTGTGTGTGTGTGAGAGAGAGAGAGAGAGAGAGAGAGAGAGAGAGCACAGAATAAAGGGTCAGGTTGGACTACAGTAAACAGATCTGCACATACATTAAACGTAATATGAAGATATACATCATCGAAAACATTATAATACTAGAATAAATGTTCATATCGAATAATTCGGGCTGGCGAGTGGTGTCAGACGCGAGTGTGTGGGCAAATATATAATTACTAGCAGGGGTAACAGGTGTTCCTTGGCAAAAAAGACGAACAATTTAATCCAATTTGTTTTAATTCAACCTTTCTTTCTACCCCCGGAAGGCCATGTACTGTAGCTCTTATGCTTTTGAAGAGGGATTATAAGAGGTCCAGGAACTTTCTATTTCAGCTTTCGGTGACTAACGCACAGTATTTGTGCGCACTTGTTTACTATTACCGGTGACCTCAAATGACCTCCGACTGGTGACCTCAATTGACCTCGGAGGTCAACCTCACATTGTCTATGTCCAAACTGGAGGTCATGTAAGTCTCCATGCTAGGAATAAGTCTGCTGGGTCCAGTCGTTCGAGAGTGTATTATCGGTGACCTCAAATGACCTCAGAGACCAACCTCACATGGCCTATGTCCGAACTGGAGGTCATGTGAGTCTCCACGCCAAAAACTGTGCTCCAAGGGTACTCGGCTTTGCCGGACCAAAAAGGCGAACACTTAACCTGTGACCTCAAATGACCCAGATCTGAATTTTGACCCCTCTAAAACCATCCTTGGATCATCCTAATTCAAAATATATATGGGTATGGGGGTCTCTGGCCCTTGGTTTGGGCATGATTGAATGACAGAAACAAAGAAACAACACAACTCTTTTATATATATAGATGACGATATACAGTAGTATAAGCAACTGGCTTTCATTATAATGGTTCTGTTTATTTCGCTCTTGCTATTTCCATGCGAATTTAATCAAGGTTTAAGTCAGTTCAGCACATCAAACCTCTGAACTGCCGATTTTGCACGATGAAGCAGTATAGGATATTTTGAAGTGGCTAAAAGTGACGTGATGTTCTATCTATATGTAGGTATGTATATTAAGTCTTTAGAGAGATTAAATAGATATACCGTATAAAGCTGACAGCCATCTCCTAATACAGCCTTATTATCCAAGGTGTACTGAATGGCTTCGGTACCTTAACATCGCTTACCTGAAGACAAAGTCTTTGGAGCAACTCAACAATAGCCACATTGTCTGCAGAAATCATCTCCGTGAAGAATATTACTCTAAAACCGGCAGACTTGTTCCTACAACTGTCCCCCAACCTCCAATAATAAGTGTGTGTTGCACCCCCTAAAAGAATATTTACTCGTCTAAATTATACGTGTAGTATTTTAAAAATGTGCATTTATACAGACAATGGGTAATATCAAAATATTGCGAATATAAAATTTACGAGTACCTGTAGTATACTAAACTGACCCCTTACGTAAGTCGCAATTGCATGTCACGTAATACAATTAATATTCCAAATATGCTAATAGTATTGTCCATCCAGTCACTGAACCAAGAAGTAATATATCGTCATACTACTGTACCCTACCAATGGATTTCACTATCCCATTCTAGAAGAATGTGGATGAGAGTGATATTGATTCACGTAAGGACATCTTAAAGTCAGTTTACCCAGACGCAGCCAGTTAATGCATAACATTACTTCATTTAGGTGATAATGATGACCTGAGCCGCTTCAGCTGCCATCTAATACGTCGTTCAGCGGAATGTGGTGAGGTGAAAATCCAGTCGATATGCTTTTAACGTAAAATCTACGAAAATCTATGATGTAAAGAAGATTTTTATACAAATGATCTACATAATTGTGTTGCTGGTAGTACAAAGCTACAGCCAAAAACATTTATGAAATTCATAAAATGATAAATGCCTCACGTATTACCTGCTATTCTCCTCACGTATTCGAGTTAACGGTACGGTTTTTATTATTTGGCCCAACTTCGCAAGGGATACAATTCTCGAGGATTCACCAGTACATCCCGCTACAACTGCTGAAGATTGTCTCACCATTGACGCCCATCTAGGTACAGTTAAACAATATCAGTTGACACCAGCAGCCTATGGTAGATAGTCATCGATTTCTCGTATCTTTTAGCCTTTAATAATGATTATATGTAACGCATGCAATTTCATGGCAAAGACCAATTCTGTGAAAAGAGCACAAATTGTTGACGAACGCTTCCTCTGGTAGGATGTGTAGATGTCCATAACATGTTATAATACAGAACACGTTATGGCATGTAGTCTTATGTACGAATGATACATAGCGAAACTGTGATGAGATCGTTATATTACAGAGCAGCCCCTCTATGAGCTTGGTCGTCCCCCCTGTTGCAGTGATAATGGCGAGGATAATGCTTGTGAGCTGTCTTTTATCAATTCAGTCTCCTCATATTGATGCTGTCCATATCTCAGATATATAATAAGTTAATAACACTACTGGTTAGGTATGTCACAATGATCCCAAACTAGTTATGGCATTACACACATGGTAGCATCCATTCCTTCCACCCTGATGGTCAGAATCTCATGGTAGAGTGCAGAGATAAAATATCACAGCTGGAGAAGACACTGCATAGTCAGACTTTCCTGGAAGTGGATAGAGATGTACTACCATAGCTGCAGATAGCATTGCATGGTTTGTTGAAGAGCTAGTCGTAATACATATTGCAGAGTTTAATCAAATGAAAATGGTGCATACCAGATTATCTTTAGGGTCATTATAAAAGAATGTACGCACTACACCCATAACATTCACTTATGATGTTAAGTAGTACAGTTGTCAAAGATATTCATAATTTTTTTTTTTTCAAGGAATTCCACTTAATATGAATATGCTAGCAAAGAATAGATATAATTCAATCTTGTTCTTTTAACTCTAGATAGGTAATGTGGGGTCTCAGAAACCCCAGTCCCCGAAATTCAATTTTTAAAAATATGAGCATAAGGTCTACAGATCTGTCCGTCTCATTACCTTCCTGCCTAGTGATGCTCTTCATGGGGATGATGGGGTCATAGCTGTACCTGGCTCTGATTTTGCTCTATAGAGCCACTGGGGTATGTTAGACCTCAGATTACCTATAATGTAACCTCAGTTGAGCCCTCTTGTGATTTTTTTTATTTCAATTTGCTGTCTTTCTCCTTTTGTATACAGAAGGTACCAACATCGGTCTACTGCAGGCCACCCAAGGAATCATGATATTACTTTTCAATTTTGCAAGATTTAATTTTATAATTTGTATACCTAAAATTTAATCATTTTTGTATAAACTTTAAAAAAATATATATTTTTCAATTGAACTTTATTTTTTCTGGGCCTATTTAAAGATAAGGGGTTGAATTATTTGTGTATTGAAGCAATTTGAAATATCTCAAACGGAGTTTTTTTTTTTTTCCGTGGGTTCCGTCAGACCCCACGTTACCTAATGTAGTAACAAAATCAAGATTACCTATCTAGGGTTAAAGTAGAGAGGTATTCATATATGTGTATACACATGCGCAATTGTATTTTAACATGATACTGGGATTATTAGGACCGGAATGTAACATATTTTATGCCACCAGATTTTAATCAAAACATTCCTTACACATCGCATCAGGCACAGGCCTAGTCCAAGTACAGTAGGCTCCGTCTGTATCGCTGACACCGGGAAATTCAGTCATTTCATATACCATTATTCTACAGATGAAGACGCTAATCCATGTGTGATGGCATATTTCACAAGCAACCTCACTAGATGTCTACTTGCAGTAAAGGAGTACATCTGCAGGTACTATAGTACATGGATTTGCATATTTGTGCAGTTTGTAGACATTCTCATTGATGAGAGTCTGACACACCGTATAAACTACTGTATTTGTATGTTTTAAAGCAGAAAATTAAAGAAACAAGTCTTTCTGTGACGCACCAACTTTGCCTACAGGATCTGGACATAAGTACATGAAGGAGTTCAAAGTTACCTTCAGAGGACATACAGGTGAAGTGGTAGAGGGGCGAAGGATCTGTAGTCATCTAGTGAGATTGTTGCCGCCTTCAGGTTACATATTATTATGTACCTCGGAGCATACCTTAAAGTTTATTGAAACATACTTGAAAATGAGGATTTTCTCATTTTAAGTTTAAGAATAGAGGCATCCATGATGATACCGACGGAACAACAGGAAGACAGCAAAAACTGTGTTTTGTAAGTTTTCTGTCTCGCTGAACTTGCAACGCATCACTTCCCCACACAAATAATTCACATGCTGACGACTGTACACACACACACACACACACACACACACACACACACACACACACACACACACACACACACACACACACATATATATATATATATATATATGTGTGTGTGTGTGTGTGTGTGTGTGTGTGTGTGTGTACAGTCGTCAGCATAAACTCTCCAATTCTACTCGTATGATGTGAGTCTTTTTGTCTGGTAACAGTGATGGGGGACTAATTGCCACATAGACTTTTATACACTTTAAAGATGCGTTTTTAAGAAGTGATACTAGAAAATACCTGGAGTACAGTATTTTATATACCATATTTGATTAGTTTAAAAAGGTGCATGAGTTGAAAGAAGCATATTATGGAATGACATGCAAACGTAATACTCTAGCATTCCTCATTGTAACTGTATCTGAACTCCCTTCCCGTCTCTCCCTCTTGATCTTCCTGATGTCCCGCCATCCCTCACTCTCCCTTCCACCACCCACTAACGTTCATGCCTCTCCACTTTCTCCTCTCCCCACCTTCTCTACCTTTATTCATTTATCCACGGCATTAATTCGATTGGCATAACACGATTGTCTCTTGACTTTCTACTAAACCCAGCCTGCTCTGCTGGCAGTTGCTCGCAGTCTATCTGTCTGTCCATATACCAAGGCTGCTTCAACCAAGGAAAGCAAGGTAGCCGAGACAGGATGACACACTCCCAATTTACTCATCGACTCAAACACATTCATTCGCATCTTAGCCCCAGAGGGGAGAAGGGATAGGTCCTCACCGCACCACACTGTTCGAGGGTCAACTGCGCAGTGCAGTCAGTGACATCAGCAGCAGGGCCCGACAGAAGAGCTGGTTTACCCCTGTCACATTATAATGGACCCATCCCCTTACTTGCACCTGACCTGATCAGCTGATCAGCCAAAATGTAGGAGAATATCCCCTCAGGGCTGCATCATCATTTATTCATTCACAGTTTCTTTCCATTCATTTCTATCATGCACAGCCACTCTTTTTTGCTCAACAGACATCCCTTTCGCATCCAAAGCTCTCTTCACACTATCCATCCATCTTATTCGTGGTCTTCCTCTCAGCCTTGCACCGTTCACATCGGATCTAGTTATCTTCTTCAATAATCGCTCATTATCCATTCTCTCCATATGCCCAAACCATTGCAACACCCTCTGCTCAACTCAATCAGCCATCTCCCAAACAACTCCAGTTCTTCACACTTCATCATTTCTCACTCGATCCATGTGGGTCACTCCACACATACTCCTCAGACACCTGATCTCCATTACATTCAAACTTTTCCTCTGTGCTACACCCATATTCCATGTTTCAGCCCCATATAATGCAGTCGGTACCACAACACCCTCATACAGCCTTCTCTATGCATCCATTCTAAGCAAACCACATCTAAACACCTTTTTCATTCCTCCCAGCACCTTTCCTACTTCATTCATTCTAAACTTCACTTCTGCATCTATTCTTCCATCCACAGCAGCATGTGACCCTAAGTACTTAACCTGCCGCGTGCCAGTGCCATTTTAAAACGGTCTGACATAATTTCGCGGCCAGTGCCAGTGTCATTTAAAAACAGTTTAAAATTTTTAAAAATCACTGTGACCGCATTTTTCAAGATTCATGGGTAAAAACTGGCAGGCATGTATGATAACTGTTCCTCTACCATCCCCTAGGCTGTCAAGGCCATACACTCTCTCACTCCCCCCTTCATGCTCGCTCTGCCTCACTCTGCCTGTGTGCCTCACCCAGTGCTGTACATAGTGAAGACATTTTGTAAATATTTTCATGTAAATGTAAGTTGTAAATATTTTCTCGTAAGTTTAAGGACTATATAGTGAAGTCAAGTTGTAAATACCTTCTTGTAAGTGCCAAGACTGTACGTACTGAAGTTAGGTTGTACCTACCTTCAAGTAAGTGTAAGATAATGCATTCACAGTAAGAAAAACACGCAAATTTTGATAGATGCTGAAGTAATGTGATCAGAAAATTTTACTAAACATTGCTATACCTTCCCAGCATAAATACCTGAGTATACCTTACATAGAAAAAGGCTTTCTCTCACCTGCGTGATGAGCGTGAGAGCGGCTATACTTGTACACGAGAATGCAGGACTCAATTAAACCCATTTCTGCGCCTCGATAAGCATTTTAATGGTGAAATTCGTTGTTTCCACATAAAAATATATCATTTTAGCTAAAAAAAAAAAAATGGTCGAAAAATGGCCGGCACTGGGCTGACTCATAGGGCTAAAAATAGCTGGCATGCAGCAGGTTAAAACACTCTACCTCCTCAAGCAACTCACCATTCAGAACTGTATTCATCCTCCTACCATCTACCAACTTCGCCCACTTCATCACTTTACTCTTATTCTCATTTACTTTCAATTTCCTCCTTTCAAACATCCTTCCAAACTCCTCTGCCAACTGTCTCAGTCTCTCCCATGAATCAGCCACCAGTGCAGTATCATCCGCAAAGAACAGCTGTTTTAGATTCCACTCTCTATCATCAACATTCTCCAGACTCAAACCTCCACCTAACACTCTTGCATTCACCTCCCTTACAACACCATCCATATAAATATTAAACAACCAAGGCGACATCACACATCCCTGCCGCAGCCCCACTCTCATGAGAAACCAATCACTCAAAGTATTTCCCACTCTTACACACGCTCTACTATTTACATAAAAACTTTTCACTACTTTTAGTAACCTACTATCAAGTCCATACAATCTTAAAACAGTCCACAAAGCCTCCCTATCAGTTCAATCATACGCTGTCTCTAAATCCATGAACACCCAAAACACATCCTTTCCTTTCGCTAAATACATATCACACACCTATCTCACAGCAAACACCCGATCCACGCATCCCCTCCCTCTCTTAGAACCACACAGCTCATCACCAATCACTCCCTCTGTACCCTCTCTAACTCTCGTAATTAACACTCTACCATACACCTTACCTACAACTCTCAACAGGTTTATACGCCTAAAGCTAGTACATTCATACTTATCACCCTTACCATTATACAACGGGACCAAACAAGCACTTGCCCAATCATATGGCACCATACCTTGCACAAACACACATTCAACCATTTTACTAACCACTCAACAACAGTCGCTCCACCACCTTTCAGGCATTCCACAGCACACTCATCCATACCTGCAGCTTTCCCTGTTTCCATCTCGCCGTACTTCAATAAAACCAACTACATTCATCGTTTATTATCAATATTCCTTCCTGTCCAAGTCCCATTCTCATCATCCCCGTCTCCTTCCCACTCCTTTTATTCCAGTTGTTTCTTTTCTCCACTCTGTCACTACCAATAGCCGGGAGATATAGGGATACTGAGGTCTTGTTCTCGTGATGCATTCCTTACTGATGTCTGTTTGGGTGAGTCTGGCAGTCGGTGCCTATTATTTCAGTAGGCAAAATTAAACAAACATTTGTGCCCATTCCTTCTATTTCTTGCCCTTTCTCTTCCCTAGGAAAATGTTCCTATTCTCCTCATCTTTTCACTGATTCATAAAGCAGGATCAGAACCAATAATGTTTCAAATTGCTGCATCAAGTTTGGAGTAAAGAATGGGAGAAAAAGACTGTGGCATGGCAAGAAATTCTCGAATGTTGAGGAGGAAAAAGATTTCAGAAATAGACAAGAAACAGAGAAGAATGCGGTTTATCACGTAAGTTAGCGCCGTGGATAATATGAGGTAGACAGGGCAGGGAGAGAGCAGAGTGAAGAAGAAGGAAAGCTGGGGGGAAGGGAATAGGGGAAGGTTGGAGAGAGACATCGGAAGGGGGTACGAGGGTGAGAGCGGAAGTTTCAGCATTCCACAACATTCTTCTGTCGCCTTTTGCACATTTTTATGCTAGTCATATATAAAGAATGCTGTATTCTGGACGGCTTCTGGCATTAATTCCTACAAACATGTCTAAAACATTTAAAAGCCTGTGTGGCTACTACCTCCCATACATCATTAACAGACAAAGCAACCACATCACACGAGCAGGCTTGCAGCGAATTTATGCTGATGACTGTACATACTGTATTATATATTTGTCTTTTACGCTCATGGCCGGGAATCGAACCCAAGACTTCTACATAGATTTCACGCACAGATGCCACTACACCATGGCATGATAAAAGCTAAGCCTGAATTTTGTGACAAACCAGGTAAATCCATTATGAGAGGATATATTTCAATCACAACACATTAGTGTACCCCCTCCACAATATGTCTACCCCCGATGTATATATGTACCCCCCCAATGCATACATGCCCCCGCTAAATTTGCTAGGTCAGCATGCTTTCCCACTCCTGAAGACGGCGTTATTGCATCAGTTCATATCAGACAGTGGAGAAGGACAGACTATTTTACTGTGAGCTTGTAATAAACTCCTTATCTAGCTGTTTGTACACGGAGTTTCTATGACCAAAGTATTGCAAGTTACATTTGGTAGCAGCGGTGTTTCGAACCATCACATTCTGACCGCCTCCTTGGATTTTTAGTGATACAACAAGATACACGACGACTCGCATCTGCCAGCCTCGCCCCTCCTCCGTGCCTCCATACCTTGGCTGTGCTTTTCGAGTGTACCATTTTTCTCACCAGTGCTCACCTTTCCAACAACTGCACCCATACGCCTTGTTCCTGACCGCACGTGTCGCCGTCGCCGACCTACGCACCTGTTGCACCTGTTCCCAGCACCTGTTCTGAACTCATCATAGCTCCTGCCCCCACGGTGCCACTTATCACTGTCTGCCCGCTGCCTGCCCACCACCATTCTCTGCATTTGCAATTCACCAGCTCTACACCTGCCTTGCACCGACATCTGCCCTCACCCCCCACCACCGACCTCCGCCGTCGCCCACATCTGGTCTGCATTACGGAGCCTCCTAAGACCGCCACTCCCTGCCGGTGAATCATCGCGGCGTCTCTTCTCCTCTCTGCCCAGCTGTCTCTCCACCGCCGCCCCGCCCCGCCCCGCCCCGTCGCCCCGCCCCGCCCCGCCTCGCCGCAGCCCAGCTACACCCAGCCACCCTGTACGTCATACATCTCGACACTCCCGTTTCTACTGTGTAACTATAGCATATCTTTCCTTTCTATAGAGATTCTCCTCGATTTTCTCTACAGATTGGTTATTGTAAATATTCCATCTCATTTCCATTACCCCGTTTTCATCTTCACCTACGTTATTTATACTCCATCTCATCCTTCGCATTTTATTTAAACCATCCATGCCCGCACCTTCATTCATTTTCACACCTAGTGTATTCCATTCTCTCATTGTTATTTATACATTTCCACCTACGTATCCATCTTCATCCTTTCATCTTCCATTCCCGCATTAAATATCATACTTTCCACGTCAACCGCTTATCACCAGCCCTCTCGACCCGGAAGCATCACCTGCTCATACCCCGTCTGCCGACTCTAACACAATCACTCATTTACGAAGTGGCAAGAGTACCACCGCCCTGTACCTGAGACTCCCGTTTCACTTCCCGCAGACTCACTTACTACCCGTCCTACCCTCGTAAATCCAGATACCTCCTCCTCTACTCCTGCCTCTACACTCCCTTCTTCTTCCTCTACTCCTTCCCCTGTCGTTCCCTCTCCTGCCTCCCTTCATACCCCATCTTGCTCGCCCTTAACCGCCACTACCTTCTCTCTCTCCCACACCTCTCCTGCCGCCACTTCTGCACTTCCAGCCATGGCCAACCCTCCACAGTCTATCTATCTCGACGATGCCAATCGTCCCAAATTTACCGGCCAGGACCCAACTTGGTCTGTCTATGATTTCCTCAGAGAAGTCGACACAGAAATAAACAATAGACAAATTACCGAGGAATCGCTCAAAGTAGCTTACCTCCTTGGTCGCTTGCACCACGGTAAATCAGACATCGGATCCGCGATCCGTGCAGGACATTTCGATAGCATTCGTACCTTTGCTGATTTTCGTACGGAACTCATCAGCCTTTGTTGCCAGCATTCAAATACCGCGTCTCTCATGGGATTCATTAATCTCCTAAACCAACTAGATGAGGACTTGCGCATCCCAGCGCAATATGCCAAGCTCCGCGAAGCTGCGCCGCCATGAAAGCAACTAGTAGCGAGATGCTCCAATTACTGGTAGGCATGAAATAGTTAGAAGACAAGAATGGCACTCCAATGCTTTCACTCACCAACTTTGCTGACTTAATTGGTTACCTGAGATTCCTTCACTGGCTTACTCCTAAACAGCAACAGCTAGCCTTGAAAATCGGTTTCAATCCAGGAGATAAAATTATTCAGGTCACTAAAGCCATTCATGAAAGAACAGGTTCGAACTACACGCGTCAGGGCACCACCCAACCCTTGGCCTCCTCAGTCTGTCACGCCTCCACTACCCCAAACCAATCTCGCTCCCGTCCCACCACACACGGCAGACCTGCCACACATCGCTCTCCTACCGCAGGTCGTGATCAATCTACCGCCCGACGAAACAGACAATCTTCGATTCTTTGCTGGTACTGTGGTCATCCTGGACATCGAGCATCCAGTTGCGACCGTACATACAGACGTCCTCACTCCCAAACCAGACAGCATACGCCTTCCCGCTCACTTCATCCACATTGCAAATACCACAAATCAAGCACGACTCACACCACTGAGGAATGTCGTTACCTCAACCGCCCACAGTCGGGGGAAGCGCTGCGCCCGTATCGAACCAATATCACGTAGAACCAGAAACCCAACTCCCCATCCGCCATGTAGGTCCCATAACATCCTCGGGTTTAGTCATTCTCGGAAGCAGTCATGACATACCAACGTCATTCTTCTTGGACACAGGATCTATAGTAAATCTCATCTCCGAAAATTCCTTACAAATTATTCATCGCCATCACAGCCACGTCAGTTTCCTAGAACCACCAGACATTCGCCTATGTGGTGTTAACGGCTCAGAGTTTAAGGTTAAGGGAAGAGTCACCCTTGAAGTCAAACTCCACAGAGATTTGCCCCCTATCCTCATTGAATTTCATGTCACTAATGACTTGCAGTATCCCGCAGATGCCCTTCTTGACTTCTTCACCATGGCACAACATTCCATTGCATTATTACCTGCTTGTGGTAGTATAGACATTTCTGGATTCCCGGTTTACACTATGGAATGTCCCCGTCCTGTTCTTACGATCAAATCAGTCCTTCAATTACCTCTGTCCCTATCACTACCAAAAAGTCCAACCCAGCCCAAACCACCACTATCATCATCTGAGAATACAGAGATCATTCCTTTACTGACTGCGAGCAAGGACATAAATTCCTCAATGTCTCCTGATACATCATCTCAGCCTTCGAACATGGCTCTTACATCCTCTCCCGACAACACTATCGCTGACTCAGCCATGTCTCAGTTACCTACCTCACACAGTCTGAATGATCTTCTTCAACACGCAGAGACGAAACGTGCAGTAACGAATACATGCACAATTTTGTTACCGCATGAGTTCACCAAAGTCTCTGTTTGTGTTGCCGGTGCGAAAGAAGGAGTGGATGTACTAACCCTACCTGAGACGTGTTGTGTGAATGGCTTGACTTATGAGTCAGCGTGGTGTACAGTCTTAGAGGACAGTTTATGCTACCTGTACTTGCTCAATGTCACAAATGCTCCACTAAAACTTAAAAGTGGTGTAAAGATTGGAGACTTCCTAGTATACCCAGCGGCCGTAAAGGTGTGCCAGGATTCCTCAATTCCTACTATTCAGACTGATGATATGCCAATCGGTGTATGTACTATTAACTCTACGGGATCTGCGCCGACATATTCACCCGATATGCTCTCACATCTCACTTGCACAGATTTCCCATAAAATACGCCTCAACTCCTCGACCTTCTGACCTCGTACAGAAACGTGGTTGCCTTACCCGGTGAACCGATGGGTAGAACAGACCTTGTCAAACATACGATTGAACTACTCCCAGGAACTCAGCCGATTTACATACCAGCGTATCGATTGCCTCACAGCCAGAGAAAGTAAACAGATCAAATGGTACAGAACATGTTAGACCAGGACATTATTGAACCCTCCGTCAGTCCATGGAATAGCCCACTTTTCTTAGTACCAAAGAAGGACGGCAACTTTAGACCAGTAGTCGACTATCGTAAGGTCAATTCTGTCACCGTTCCAGACCGTTTCCCGTTACCCGTCCTCACTGATTTGCTAGAATCCCTTGGTGACAATAACGTAGTCTTTTCATCTTTAGACCTCCTCAGCGGGTACTGGCAGGTCGAAATGGAAGAGTCCTCTCGCCCAGTCACAGCCTTTAGCACCCCTTCCGGACATTTTCAGTTTAAGAGACTCCCTTTTGGTCTGAGAAATGCTCCTTCCGTGTTCATGCGACTTATCCATTCAGTCTTCAGCGGTATGATGGGACACTCTCTTTTTGCTTACCTAGATGATATCATTGTTGTGAGTAAATCCATCCCTGATCATTTTACCAAACTCCAGCAAGTCTTTGAATGCCTCCAGCTCACAGGCCTGAAAATCAATCTCAGTAAATGTGACTTCCTGCGAAAGAAAATTAAATTCCTAGGCCATGTCGTAGATGCACAAGGCATTCATACTAATGAGGATAAAACTAAGGCGATCATTAACTTCCCAGAACCTACCACTACCGATGCTGTACGAAGTTTCCTGGGCCTCAGTGGCCATTATCGTCGCTTCATCCGGAATTACGCGAAGATCGCCGCTCCTCTGACCCACTTACTCAAGCAGAATGTGCCCTTTGTTTGGACTAACGACCAGTCACAGGCTTTCCAAAAGCTAAAGACAGCTCTTGTAAATGCCCCTGTTCTAGCGTTCCCTGATTATACCACACCCTTCCTTCTCTGCACAGACGCCTCAGGCACTGGACTTGGTGCCGTTTTGATGCAACTCGATGAAACATCAAGGAAGCGCGTAATAGCGTATGCTAGTCGCACCCTTACAACCGCTGAACGTAACTACAGTGTCACAGATCTTGAAGCGCTAGCGGTAATCTGGTCCTTGAAACATTTCCGAGATACAGTCTATGGTTATCCAGTGCATATCCAAACAGACCACCTTCCACTATGTGATTTGTTCAAGAATCGCAACCTAACAGGTAGGTTAGCTAGATGGTCTGTCATCATCCAGGACTTTAATCCCACTTTTCAATATGTACCAGGCAAGTTGAATGTAGTCGCAGACGCACTCTCACGTCACGTAGCAGCAGCTATAACATCACTGCAGCCTGAAGTAACTGAAAATACTACACTAACGTCAGAAGTTGTTCGAAACTTTCAACGCCAAGACCCCATGTGGTCCAAAGTCATTTATTTCCTAGAATCTGGCGATGCCTCGACCTTACCTACTCTGCCAGTATCACTTGATGAGTTCATGCTAGATGATGATCTCTTGTACAGGAAAACACTGCTAACAGGCAAAGATATGCCCAATCGCGAAGTACGCCAACTTGTTGTCCCCACTGCCCTGATACCAAAGGTTCTTCATATTGTTCATAATATTCCTCAAGCTTCCCATCCAGGGAAAGACCGATGCTTGCACCAAGCACGTCTCAAATACTATTGGCCAACCATGTGCCACGATATCAATGCCCACTGTGACTCTTGCCTCTCCTGCCACCGCCACAAAGAATCAACCGGCTTACCAGCACCTCTCTTACAATACCCAATCCCGTCACGACCATGGGAAACTGTCTCAATCAATCTCTTAAAACTACCTCTCACAGAATCTGGCGCTGAGTACTTGTTCGTAGCGGTCGACCACTTCTCCCGCTACTGTGTCCTCGTTCCCCTCTCCGACAAGACCGCGAAGAGCGTTGCACGTGCCCTTGTAGATCACGTAATTAGCCCGTTCAGTACCCCTCATACCATTCTTACTGACAATGGTACAGAGTTCAACAATAGCCTTCTCGATGAGATCTGTCGCCACTTTCATATCGGTAAGTGCAATGTCGTGCCTAACCATCAGGCTTCCAATGGCCTTATAGAACGCCACAACCGAAAAATCTTAGAGTGCCTCAGACAACTAGGCTCCCATAGTTCGTCCTGGGATGACTGGATTCCCCAAGTGGCATCCTCAATCAATAGCTCCATCAATGTATCCATTGCTGAATCTCCCTTCTTCGTCCTCTTTGGTTTTGACAAGTACCTCCCATACTCTCTCTTATCCTCAAAGCCAGAACCCATCTACAACATGGATGATTATGTTAAACTAAAATTGGCCAACTTCCAGACAATCCACCAGTATGTCCAATACACTTTGGCTTCCTCTCAGGAGGACATGCTGCAGCGCCAACATAAGTCCGCCTCTCCTATCACTATCAATGTAGGCGATCTTGTCTTTGCTCATTCCCATAAGCGTTCCTCCAAGTTGGATGACAAATTTACAGGGCCCCACCGCGTCCTCACTCAACAAGGCAACAAATTTCACCTCCAGGACCTGTCCACTAGGGACACCAGATGGGTCCACGCCGATGACTTAAAGCGCGCATCCCGTGGCCTCGAGTTGGAATAGTCACTTACACAACCTCCTGCCCCCTCTTCCCCTCCTCCCATCCCTCAGTCTACCTTGTCTCCATCTATCCCTCAGTCTCCTTCATCTCCATCTCTACCTGCTCATTCATCAATCAATCAATATCGGTCCAAACTGCGCTCTGCCCATCAACCTCTTCACGACCTCCCCCATTAACTCTACCCTGATTTTCTAGGTACGATGTTAGCGATCTCCCTGCTGGCAGTGCTGACCCTCCTGGGGTCTGGGTCAGGTCAGGACGATGGTGGTGTACGTCCTGGGGCCTTGGTCGGCTCGGGAGGCGAGGTAATGCTTATCGACGACATCGCCTCTTTGCGCTACGATCTTGCGCCCCTGGCCGACGTAGCCATTGCCCTACCTGCCTACGCGCACCAGCTCCACGGAATCAGGAACCATCTCACGGCCCTCATGGGGACACACAACCCGAATGAGTATCTCTATAACCTTTTCCTACCACTCTCCTGGCAATTGCAATACCTAAGTAACAGATTCACTGAGCTCAATGACACATTTTCCATTCAGACACCCGTGGGTCGTTCTCGTGTGAAACGAGGTCTCTTCGACTTCGGCAGTGAGATTCTGAGTGGCTTGTTTGGCGTTGCTACAGCCCGTGACATTTCTGGCTTCAAATCTGATCTCACTCATTTAGCTTCAGCCCTAGAATCACAACGCCGAGTCATTAAAATCCAACACAATATGTTACAGAAGCTCACAACCCAACTCAATGAAGTCACGTCCACTCTAAACAATTTCACCGATATCTTACAACGCCACCTTTCAGATCTCAACATTATCTCTCAGTTCTTCTACCTCAAACTCAACATGGATAATCTCCAACTGGCCGTTGACTCTCTCCTGTCTCAAGTCTCTACCTTGGTTCGTATCCTGGTCGATGCTCTCAATGGACGTGCCACTGCCGACTTAGTACCTGTCTCAGCTCTCCGTTCTGTCCTGGAATGGACTCACTCCACCTTCGGTCTCTCCCCAGTCCTCCCCTACCCCTCCCTTGAATATTATTATCCTGTTCTCGAAGCCACTCTTCTCACTACATACGTCGTCATCCATATTCCTCTCCGTTCTGCCATAACCTTTAACCTTTTCCACATAATTTCCTTCACTTTCCGCCTCAACAACTTGTTACAGATATCTGTTCCTTCAGATTATTTCCTCCTCTCCCATGATCATCTTTCCATTGCCTTCCTTTCTTCCACAGACCTCCAGCAATGTTCCTCCCTTACTCCGACCTCTCGTCTCTGTGCTGCCCACCTTTTCGCTATCTTCCCTAGCAGTGCTACACCCTGTGAGTCTGCTTTAGTTCGCAACCATTCCATCTACTCGGCCTGTTCTTTTGTCCCAGCTCCTGACCTCCCGGTCCACCATGCTCACCTCAACCATGTCCAGTACTTCTTCTTTGCTGTTCCCATCTCTGTCACAATCATGTGTCCTGGTTCTTCCGTTCGCTCCGTCCCCGCTAGTGGTCTCTACAAAGCACCTGACTATTGTACCGTCAAATCAGAGTCCGTCATCACTTACGCCACTCGCTATCACCAAGCTGTTCGTAAACACTCCTATGACATCTTTCAACCAATCGACATGCCTTCAACCCTACCATCTGCCAACATTACCATCACCTCCCCTCACTTGCGCATACTCACCTTCCTCAATGACAGTGATTTCATTATGGATCAATTTTCTCTGGCCTTCAGCCGTTCATGGGTTCATCCAACAGTTGTGTTTCCCCCTGTGGTTATCACTTTCATAGGTTTTCTACTCATCATCTGTGCAGTGCATTGTTGTGTCAGAAAAATGGAACGTCGACTCCAGGAAATCAGAGTCGCTACAGGCATAGTACGCGCTACAGACGACGTAGAAACTCCCCGTACTTAGTGCCCTCACATTCAGTGACTACCATTGCCATCTAACCATTCACCAAACTGTGAACAGCACTCTGCCTACTAGAAAATGATGGTATTTCTTTCATACATTACTGAGTGACAGTGTATCCTACAGAAAATACAAAAAAAAAAAAATGAAGGAAGAACAACAATAGAACTCTCATATCTACTCCTTGTTTATCATGTATCAACCTATTGTTGTGTACTTCCCATTTTGTTTATATATCCCTTCGACCCTTACTGGATTTGTACCTATTATTCCTTGTATATCTTATATGTATATATCCTTCTAATTCCCTCCCCTCAACATGGCCATGTCTCCTCTACTGCCCCTGTATCATACTTATCCCTTGTACAAACCTCCCCGGTCCTGCCTTACTACTATAATCACCCACCATTTAACTCCTGGTGTCAGGAGACACCATCTCAGCTACCCGGGGGAGTAGTGTACCCCCTCCACAATATGTCTACCCCCGATGTATATATTTCCCCCCCCAATGCATACATGCCCCCACTAAATTTGCTAGGTCAGCATGCTTTCCCACGCCTGAAGACGGCGTTATTGCATCAGTTCATATCAGACAGTGGAGAAGGACAGACTATTTTACTGTGAGCTTGTAATAAACTCCTTATCTAGCTGTTTGTACACGGAGTTTCTATCACCAAAGTATTGCAAGTTACATTAGGAGTATTGCTCAGCCAGTCAAAAAATTCAGGTAGCTCAGCTTTACCACGCCGTGGTGAAGTGACATCAGAGCCAAACTTCTACCTACAAGTTTCGGGTTCGATTCCTGGTCATGAGCATAAAAAACTTTTGTACACACGCGTGTAATGCAACATACCGTATATATATATATATATAGAGAGAGAGAGAGAGAGAGAGATTCTTCCAAAACAGGCACGTCTTCTTATTTACTCAATGTATACAAAAGAAGAAAAGTCCCAAAACATGGTGTAATGCAATAGTTATTTTGCATTACAAAAAAGGCAACTCAAAAGATCTTAGTACCTATCATCCATTAGCTTATTATCAGTCATTTACAAACTCATCACTAAAGTCCTTACGTACAGAATAACAACAAATTTAATAGAAAATCAACCTCGTGTGCGGGCAGGATTATGAAGAGGGTAATCGACTACTGATCATAAATAACAATGATTCAGCTAACTGAGAAAATTACAGAGTATATTGAATCACTGTGCTTTGGTTTTGTCGATTACGAAAAAGCTTTTGACTCAGTGGAGCACATAGCAATTATAAATTCATTGCGAGAACAAGGAGTGAATGAGAACATTGTAAAGCTGCTCGAAAATATATATAAAGAGGGAACTGCTACAGTTAAATTATATAAAGACTCGGAAAAAATTAAGACTGAGAAGGGCGTGCGTCAGGAAGATACAATTTCATCAAAATTATTTACAGGATGCCTACAAAGTATTTTCTGAAAGCTAGACTGGGAAAACAAACGAGTGATGGAGAAAACCTAACCTATTTAAGATTTGCAGATGACGTCCTAATCTCAGAAACAGCAGAGACATTGTAAGAAATGTTAAAGGACTTGAACAGAGAAAGTCTCAAAGTAGGGCTACACATGAACCAGTGTGAAACTAAAGTAATGTTTAATCCGTACGTCATCGGAATAAGCGACGAAATTCTTTAAGATGTCGAGGAGAGTAGTGACTTGGGGAAATACTAAAATTAACGAAAGACCATGCTAGCGAGGTAAAAAGACGCATTACAATTGGATGGAATGCTTTTGATAAACATAGAGACATTATGAAGAGACATTATGAAAATTAGCTTACCATTATGTATGAAACGAAAAGAAAAAAAAAAAGGAAAGCAGAGACATTGAAAGAAATGTTAAATGGCCTGAACAAAGAAAGTCTTATAATCGGACTAAAGATGAACCTGCGTGAAACTAATGTAGTGTTTAATTTACATACACCAAAGAGCAGCATTGGAATAAGTGAAGAAATTCTTGATGAAGTCGAGGAGTACAATTACTTGAGGCAAATACAAAAATTAACGAAAGACCATGATATCGAAATAAAAGCTCGCATTACAGGTGGGTGGAAGGCTGTTGGTACACATAGAGACGCTATGAGAAGTATCTTGCCAGTATGTATGAAACGAAAAGTATATAACGGATGTATAATTCCAGCTATGACGTACGGTTGTGAGACCTGGAAACTGATAAAATCGATGGAATATATGCTAATTAGTTCTCAGTGAGTAATAGAAATGTCAATGTTGTGAATATCTCTAAGAGGTAGAAAATGATCAACTTGGGTGAGAGAGCAGACTAAATTCCAAGACACTATTGAAGTTATAAGAGAACAGAAATGGAGGTGGGCAGGCCATGTAGCAAGAATAAGGGATAACTAATGGAGCAAGAAGCTGACTGTCTGGACACCAAGAGATTGTAAGCGTAGTAGAAAAAGGCCAGACAGGAGGTAGAGAGATAAGACTGACAAATTTGGCGAGAGAACGTGGCAGAGATTGGCCCAGTCAAGAAATTCGTGAAGAAGGTTGGGGGAGGCCTTATTTCGGCTTATTTCAGCAGTGGATTTGTAACGGCTGGTGATGACAATTATATATATATATATATATATATATATATATATATATATATATATATATATATATATATATATATATATATCTATATATATAATGTGTGTGTGTGTGTGTGTGTGTGTGTGTGTGTGCGTGCGTGCATAGAAAGACAGGCATATGGGTTGGTAGGTAACACTGTGGATGTATGTATTGATTAATATACATTTGTGTACCATTACATGCAGCTGTAACTAGACTGATCCTATCCAAGCTCTTTTGTTACCTGTACTGTACATTAATGTTGGCAAGTCTACATATTTTTTGTGTGTGTTTTATATGACCATTAGTTTGCACAGCATGTATTTATTCCTTGCAATGTAAATTTCATTATCTTTTGCATGCAGTAGGATATGTTAAAATGTACCATTTATGTCACATAATTGGTAATTGCCCTGCATGTTTGTGTTATTACAGCTTAGGCATATAAATACTGTATTATCGATTGGAGAGTGCTTACTGGTTACGAACCACATAAAAGTTTTGCCATATGTCACCTGTTTTCATGACATATTCTCGAAAACATAATGCAATATGACCCCATACGTTTATCTCCATCTTCAGAAACATGTAAGGTACAGTTGACTTTGGTTTGAAATGGCGTATGGTAATTCACGCAGGAAAGGGTATTCATTATTTTGCTATTATATCTAAAGGTATTGGTTGACATGCATCTGAAAACAGTGTAAGGGCTGAATTGAAGATTTGTTTTCATTTTTCTGTTAACACGACACTTGTAATTAACAGAAGTAAAACAACATCCGGCTATGAGTCTGATTCCCAACTGAATGTTTTCGGCATAATAATGTAACCTAACATGCATATAGCACGCGATTATACCCATTACCAAATAAATACATTATAATATTCTTGTCTGCATTATAATACATCCATTATATTTCATGTCACAAACTTGCTTTATTGGTATGAGTCTTTGTGATCAATATATAATATTGTACATGAGACAATATTCACCACCCACATGCCATCAAAGGTGAGGGATGTTCATGCACCATATAATGAATATTGGTAAAATACCTTCCTTAGTCTTACGTGGTATGCCATTCCAGATTCATAATTTAACAATAGTACCCCATATAAACATTTCCCTTTATTCCCGTTCTCTATCATCTAGCTTGTGCACTAGATGGCGTGAAGGTAGTGGTCTCACAATTTTAACGCTGAGCCGCAACTCCGTATCTATTCTCCTCCTTGCTACAGACACTGAACCCAAATGCTTCAGATGCAGCCATATATACATGAATACCTCCTGATTCTGAATTTCACTTGATTTAGAGGTTACCAGATACACAGTAAATAATAATAATAATAATAATAATAATAATAATAATAATCTATCTCTCTATCTATAGCCCGACGCCCTAATCCTGCAAAGGGTGGCTGCAGACAAAACGCCTCCAAGTCGCTCTGTTACCCACCATTTCACTACCCTCCCCCCGGCTCTCCCCCCTCCCTCATATACCTCTCAAATCCATCCCTCCACCTCATCCTCGGTCTACCCCTCCCTCCACTTCACTTACATACACCCTCTTAGTCACTCTTTCATTCTCCATTCTCTCCACATGTCCAAACCACCTCAGTGTATTTCTCCTAATTTTCTCAACCACATCCACATCCACCCCACAACGTCCTTCACTTCTTCATTCATCAACCTGTCCCTCCATGTCACTCCACATGCTCCTATCAAGTAACTCATTTCCACTGCTCTCACTCTTGACCTGTTCCCCTCTTGTAAGGTCCATGACTCGCTTCCATACGTCAGGGTAGGGATTACAGTACTATCATGCAGTGACTTCTTAACTTCCATACTCACCTCCCTATTTCTCATCACTGCTTCCAGTGAACCAACAACCTTCCTTCCATGCTGTACCCTTTCAAGCACTTCATCCCCCCAAATTCCATCCTTACTCATCACACTACCCAAGTACTTGAATGCACTCACATTCTCCATATCCTAACCATCCAACCTCACTGTGCATTCTGTGACTTCATTCCTCTCAAACACCATAACTTTACTCTTGTTTACATTAACTTTCAGATTCCTCTTCCTACACACTGTCCCAAATTCATTCACTAAACCTTGCAACTCCCATTCATCTTCACACAACAATATTGTATTATCAGCAAACAGCAACACCGGAATCTTCCACATCTCACCCTGATTCATTAAAGTCACCCCCACATCCACTGCCTTACCTTGAACCTCCTTTACAACCCCATCCATGTATATAATAAACAGCCATGGAGATATAACATATCCCTGTTTCAGTCCCACATATAGATCAAAGAACTCACTCAGCTCACCATCCACTCGCACCGTAGCCCTAGCTCCTTCGTACATGCTCTTCACAGCACTCAACAATTTCCCCTCCACTCCATATATTCTTAATACCTTCAACATACCTTGCCTATCTATTCTGTTACAAGTTTTCCCCAAGTCCATGAAGGCAGCATACACTTTCTTTCCCCTCTCGAGATACTTCTTCACTAAACATCATAGAACAAATATCTGATCTACACACCCTCTTCCCTTCCTAAATCCCCCTTGTTCTTCTCCAACTAGCTCCTCTCTCATATGCCTGAACCTATGAATGAGTATGCTACCATATACTTTTCCAGTCACACTAAGAAGGCAAATACCCCTATGGTTACCACGTATTCCTACGCTCCTCATGGGGCAATGTAGGATTGGATGATGGATGGATGGATGGGTTACCACATACTTCTCTCCCCTTTTCCTTTGTATAAGGGAACAATTATACTTGATTTCCAGTCCTCTGGAACGCTTCCCTCTTCCCAAGCTAACCTACACAACTTCCATATCTAGTCCACAACAATCTCACCCCCATACTTCAACATTTCACCACACACTCCATCACTTCCTGGGGCCTTTCCCATCTTGATCTTCTTCATTGCTTCCACTACTTCCGCCCTACTGATCTCTTCCTCCCTCCTCTTATATCTACCTCTCCCAGCCATTCCCCAACCACTTATACTCGCACTGCTCTCTCTCTCTCTACATTCAACAAATCCTCAAAGTGCTTCTTCCATCTTCTCAGTTTCTCTCTCATCTCCACCAACAATCTATTATTCCCATCTTTCACTCCCCTACTATTTCCCCTTTCACACTTCTTTACCTCCTTCCAAAACAGTTTCTTACTCTCCCTCCATTTTACACTCAGTTTCCTCTCAAACTCTTCATTATTATTATATATAATAATAATAATAATAATAATAATAATAATTTATTATTATTATTATTATTATTAATATTATTATTATGATTATTATTGTTATTATTATTATTATTATTGTTGTTGTTATAATAATATTAATCATCATACAGAAGGCAGATTCAAAAAGGAGGAATGAGGGTAACAAGATCAAAGGACGAACGGTGAACCCAGCTGTTTTGAAAGCAGACACAGATACACTATTCCCTATGTTTCGGAGCTTCACTTGATGTAGGTATTTACAAATTGGATATGACCAATCTGCGTAGTGAGATGGCTGCGAGTGGTGTGTGATCTGTGTGTGGGAGACAATGTCTTGGAGTGGAGGGACGGCGGTGCGGCTTGGAGATGAGATGAAATGTGTAGAGGCGACATCGGATAAATTGTGCGATTAAACGCTTGGCGAAATGTAAACGATAAAATTGGTAAATATCTACGCACTTTGAAATTACCTGGAAAGTAGCCTTAGAACTAAAGAAATTGCCGACAGAGAAACAGAGGAGTAATTTGTTGTGCAGGCAAGATAATGAATACTGATAATTTTTCATGACTATATATATATATATATATATATATATATATATATATATATATATATATATATATATATATATATATATATATAGTATACAATACAAAGACCGTAAATTGCTGACATTTTAAACACTTACATTAATTAGAAAATAACCACAGAAGTTACGCAAATAGAGGAAAGGTAAATAAGTGAGTGCATTAGCGGGCAGAATTAAATGATGCGTTGAGATGGAGGAGCTTCCTCTTTATATTTGATTTAATAGAGAAAGAGACAAAAAATTATGCAAAATATCCACTTCCTATTAGATGAACTGGATACATGACGTATGATTTATGTTAATCTCGGCGACGAACTGACAGTGAAAAGTCATGCTTGCAAGAAGGAAGTGGTGCGATAAGATTAATGAACTTTGTAATTACGTAAATAGGAGCCTTGTAGATGTGAAACAGATGATAAACTGTTTGAATGAAATTATTTGCTTACCCATAAATCAACTGGAAAATTATCAGAAAATAAGCAAATGGTCCAAAAATGAAATTAACGTATGGTTTGGAAGATAGAATTGACACCTGAAATAAATGAACTCTGGAATTATGAGCCTTGTATGGAGAACCAGATGGCAGTTTGTGCAAAATATCTAGGAACTTTCAAAAAATTAGCTGGAAACTTGCCATTCAAGTTGTTGGTTAGCATGATGAGTGTGATGTGATGAGATCAGTGAATTACGAGATGAAACGGCACGCAGTTGAAAGTCACAGTAATCTCTGCGGAAAAAAATCGTTGTATCCTTAACTGAACCAGAAAATGGCCATAGAAAATTAGGCAGATGTTGGAGATGTGTGTGTTGATTTGCAAGATACTGTAGAAATGATGTGTTCAGATTAACTCCTTCAGGCTGATGATTTGTTAGCTTTAGTCTTTTGATCCCCAGGAAATTTTTGCTGTAATGATTATACATTTTTCGACTGGAATAGTTAATTACAAGATCCAATAACCCTTTCATAACCTGATGACTCTCCCTAAGCTACATAATATTGTTTGAAAAGAGCAAAAATATAAAACAAAACACGTTATCTGATTGAAAGGATCAATGAACTCTGGGATTAAATGGCATGTTTTACAGAAACATCATGACTCTACGGTAGAGATACGTACCTTGAAATGAGGTCAAAGTATATGCCGGGATGTGACAAAGCAACCATTAGTGAAATTTGGAATGAATTTTCAGATACGCCTAACCTAAACACATACTGGAGAAAAGAATGAAGATTTGACATGTTTATGTGTGAAAAAGATAGTATTAGTGAAATTCATGGTAACCTTTAGTTAAATCTACCCAAACACAGACACAGATATAATATGAATTTATTGCTATGGTGTACATAAAATCTACCATATGTGAATGGTGGGGTAATGCGAAAATATCTCTTAGTGAAACTGGGCAATATTCAGTCATGTGTACCAATAATTAGCTAAATCTGCTCCCCAGTCAGATTCAAAGTATTTGTCACTCACTAACACTGCCACTCCATCAGAAAACGACTCCATGAGGACTTCTCACCCAACACATCGTATACACCTCCCTCTCCTAGACTGTTGCTCCAAGCATGGGCGAGGGTGGGTCACTTCTCGGGAAATAGGTAAACATGATCAGCCTGATGTTTTCCCTATATTTCTATTCAGTCACATGGCTATTCGTTTAAGATTTATGATGTGGTTGTTATTATTATTTATTATGATCTCCATCTATGATGGTGGAGGCAATAAGTAACAAGTGACATGTCTATCCGCCTGTGAGTGCCTGGGTCCGTGTGTTCCCAACACTCTTATGGACGCAATATCTCCTGAGCCCCGCGACGGCTTTCCACCAATCCTTTGTCAGTGATGCAATGTGGGGAAATGATAAACTGGTTTTGTCAGATACTGTAGGTTAAGAGGTCAAAGGTCAAGGTTAGAATTATGGAGTTGACTTAGATTATCCTTGTGGGCCCAATATTTCCAGAAACCTTTGACGGATTTCGACCAGACTTTTGTAGTGATACAGACTGAAGGGACGAGGAACTGATTAGTTAGGCAAGGTCAGTGGATCAAAGGTCAAGCGCGATATATCCTGAAGCCCTCGACGGATTTCGACCAAACTTTTGTAACTGATAGTGTATCTAGGGCAAGTGAAATAATTAGGTTAGCAAAGATCAAGGGGTCAAAGGCCAAGGTCATACTGGGTCAACATAGTTCATCTGTAGTCTCATTTCAGTCCACAATCAACCCTGTCATGGAGGTTGTAAGGTGAGTCTGTGCACAAGGCATGGCTGAGGCATACCGAGCAAAACTTTGTGTCGACAGCACGGGATGCAAGGTCATCAACATTATTATTATTATAATCGTCAATCGTTCAGTATTATTATTATTATAATCGTCATCAATGCTGCAAAGCAGGATGATATTTTCCGGAAGTTGCCATATACTGTACTGCTACACTCAGGCTGTGTGTGTGTGTGTGTGTGTGTGTGTGTGTGTGTGTGTGTGTGTGTGTGTGTGTGTGTGCACGAGCGCGCGCGCGTGCCTGCGTCCGTGCGCTTTAATTCCTCCTGGACTGTTTGATGAATTTAAATAAAACTTCCCAGGAGAGTTATTCGTGTTGCTGGAAGGGCCTTTAAGTATACAGTATAACATTTTCCAACCATGATTTATTGAGGGTCAGCCCCCCTAGCCAAATTAAAAATTCCCAGAAACCATAAAAGGAAGACAGATATGGCTTTGATAAGGAAGTATTGTGTTGTACAATGGACTCTCATCAGTAATGCAATATTTGATGATCGTGCCTCCCAGTGCTTCTTGAGGGGTCAGCCCCCTTCCCATTTATAAAAATGGTCACAAATGAGGAGAAAAGTGAGGAGATAGATTTCAACGAATCATGCCAGGTGAGTTCGTCGGGTCTCTAAAAACGTCTTCCACTATGTACAATTTTCCAACCTTGATTTTTAGGGGTGGGAGGGGGGCAGGGTCAGTTCCTCTAGTCAAGTTTAAAAAAATAAACAATGAAAGGAAGGCAGATACGTCTTCGATATCGCAGAATATGTTGTAGAATGAACTCATCCGCAGTGTGATACTTGGGGAGCATGACCCCCACACTGATTCTTGGGAGATCAGCCTCCCTCCCCAAAATAAAAGTGATCAGAAATAAGGGAAAGTGAGCTGATGGATTTCAACGATACTTATCAGGTCAGCTCGACTGGTTACTTGATCATGTCCTCAACGACATAAAATCTCGTACCAATATTTAAAGGGGGTCAGTCCGCCCTTCCCCCTCTAAAACCTGTACAGGATACAGTACAGAGGAAGGACGGCAAAATTAATATGACTGATATTCTACTACATGTTGTACAATTGACTCTTATCCTTAATGCGATATTTGTGGAATGTGATCCCCCTAGTGATTCTTGGGGGTCAGCTCCCTTCCAAAAATAAAACCGATCAGAAATGGGGGAAATACTTCAATGAAACTTCTAGAGTGAGTTGGTTTGGTTACGGGGAAAGTTTTTCGCTATATACAATTTTTAAATCCTTACTTTCAATGCAGTAACTCCCCCCCCCCACCTAATAAAAATTTCTTAGAAACAGCAAAAGGAAGGCAAATATCGCCTTCACATCGTAATACATGTTGTACAACGATCTCTCATCCGTAATGAGATATTTGGTGAGCGTGAATCCCTAGTCCCCCAGCGATTCTTGGGGGAGTCAGCCCCTCCCAAAAATAAAAACTGTCAGAAATAGGGGAAAGTGAGCACATGGATTTAAGCGAAATTGTAAATCAGGAGCATGATTCCACCCCCTCTCCAGATTTTTTAGGGATCAGCCCCCTACCTGAAAATAAAAATAAGATCAGAATTAGGAGGGTGATTTGATTAAAGCTTCCCACGTGGGCTCGTTCTGCCACTCCGGTCTTCTGTCATGTACAGTTTCCAACCATTATTTTCAGGGGGGTCAACCCACTCAGCAAATTCAATAATCTCAGAAATAGTAAATGGAAGGCAGACATAGCTTTGATATCTTAGTGCCTGTTATATAGTGAACTCTCATCAGTAATGAGATGTAAGATAAAAATGATCAGAAGTTGGGGAAATATTTGAATGACATTTCCCAGTTGAGTTCGTTTGGCTACTGGGAAGGTCTTCTGTTACATACATTTAATTTCCAACCATTATTTTCATATGAGTCAGCCCGTTTCAGGAAATTAAAAGCTCTAAGAATTTGTGAAAGGATTGCAAATATGGCTTTGATATCTTAGTAAATGTACAATGGACTTTCGTCTGTAATGTGATCTTTGGGGAGCATGATCATCCAAGTAAATCTTGAGGTGTCAGCCCTCCTCCTCAAAATAGAAACGGTCAGAAATAGGGAAAGTGAGCACACTGATTCCAACGAAACTGGCAACAATATCGCAAGACAGGGTAAGCAGTTTACGTTTCCTCTTTGAATGCACAAGATGAGACTGCACATCCACTCTATTATCGCCTGCCTTTAGAAGGCGCAACGATTATGTTTTTACCTGCCTGTGTGTGTGTGTGTGTGTGTGTGTGTGTGTGTGTGTGTGTGTGTGTGTGTGTGTGTGTGTGTGTGTGTGTTCCTATTACAGTATATGTCATGAACGGCTTGAGTTGTCAAAATGAAACCTTCACCATATCAAGATATGGCCTACATCTTGGACGAAATCGAAAATGGGCACTCGGGGTCAAGGTCAAGGTCACCATTAGGGCTGCTAAAGATCAGTTAGGTTTTAATGCCCGCCTTTAGCACCATTATAATTCATGATATACAGAGGGAGTGATTGGTGATGAGCAGTGTCTCTAAGAGAGGGAGGGGATGCATGGATCAGGTGTTTGCTGTGATACAGGTGTGTGAAAAGTATTTAGCGAAAGGCAAGGATGTGTTTTGGGCGTTCATGGATTTAGAGAAAGCGTATGATAGAATTGATAGGGAGGCATTATGGACTGTTTTAATATTGTATGGACTTGACGGTAGGTTTCTAAAAGGAGTGAAAAGTTTTTATGTAAATAGTAGAGCGTGTGTAAGAGTGGGAAATACTGTGAGTGATTGGTTTCCCATGAAAGTGGTGCTGAGGCAGGGGTGCATGATGTTGCCTTGGTTAGTTTAATTTTTATATGGATGGTGTTGTAAAGAGGTGAATGCGAGAGTGTTAGGTGGAGGTTTGGGTCTGGTGAATGCTGATGGTAGAGAGTGGAATTTGAATCAGCTGCTGTTTACAGATAATATTGCACTGGTGGTTGATTCAGAGGAGAGACTGAGACAGTTGGTAGAGGAGTTTGGAAGGGTGTGTGAAAGGAGGAAGGAAATTGAAAGTAAATGAGAGTAGGAGTAAAGTGATAAAGCGTACAAGGTTGGTAGATGATAGGAGGATGAATATAGTTTTGAACGGTGAGTTGCTTGAGGAGGTACAGTTTTTAAATATTTAGGGTCACATGTTGTTGTGGATGGAAGAAGAGATGCTGAAGTGAAGTTTAGAATGAAGTAGGAAGGGTGAGCGGAGGAATGAAAAAAGTGTTCAGATGTCGTTTACTTAGAATGGCTGTATAGAGAAGGCTGTATGAGGGTGTTGTGGTACCGACTGCGTTATATGGGGCTGAAACGTGGAATATGGGTATAACACAGAGGAAAAGTTTGAATGTAATGGAGATAAGGTACCTGAGAAGTATGTGTGGGGTGACCCGCATGGATCGAATGAGAAATGATGAAGTGTGAAGGAGAACTGGAGTTGTGCGGGAGATGGCTGACTGAGTTGAGCAGAGGGTGTTGCGATGGGTTGGGCATATGGGGAGAATGGATGATGAGCGACCAATGAAAAAGATAATTAGATCAGATGTTAGAGGTGTAAGGCTGAGAGAAAGACCACGAATAGGATGGATGGACAATGTCAACATAGCACTGGATGCGAGAGGAATGTCTGTTGAGGAAGTAAGTTTGGCTGCAGGTGATAGAAATGATTAGAGAGAAAATGTGAATGAATAAATGATGACGCAACCCTGAGGGGATATTCTCCCTCATTTGCCTGATCAGTTGATCCGGCTAGGTGCGGGTAAGGGGATGGGTCCATTATGATGTGGCAGGGGTAAACAAGCACTGCCGTCGGGCCCTGCTGCGGATGTCGCTGATTGCACTGCGCAGTTGACCCTTGTGTGGTGTGGTGCAGTGAGGATCTGTCCCTTCTCCCCTTGGGGCTAAGGTGCGAATGGATCTGTTTGTGTGAGTGAGTAAACTGGGAGTGTGTCGTCTTGTCTCGACTACCTCCCTTTCTTTGGGGGAAGTAACCTAGGTATATAGATAGATAGATATCTCATGAACGGCTTGAGCTATCAGCATGAATCCTTCAGGGTATCAAGATGTGGCCTAAATCTTGGACTTGACAAAAGCATATTCTGGCAGGCGTTTAGCATTCGGCCCCCGAATGCTTTTCTTTCATTATTATTATTATTTTTATTATTATTATTATTATTATTATTATTATTATTATTATGCCAACAGCATATTCTGGCGGATGATTAGCATTCGGCTTCCGAATGCTTTTCATTCATTTTTGTTATTATTATTATTATCATTATTATTATTATTATTATTATTATTATTATTATTATCACTTGATGTAGTGCTGCCTATTCTTTCCTTAGCATTTATCATTCTTTTTCTGTGCCTACCCTCCACTCTTCCTATTTCTCCCATCTTTCCTGTCACTTCTTATTGCTCTTCTTTCCTTTACAGGTGGCTTTACATTGAGTGACAAGCCAAATGGTTTCTTGGAAGCCAAGAAACCATTTACAACGCTGGGTGGTAACCATATAACCAAACCATACGTGCTTCCTACGTGTCAACAAGTGGGATGGTGGAGGGTTAGTGCCCCTCCCCGTAAAACAACTAACTCAAAGTCAAATGGCAACCCCTTATGGGATTATGGCGTCTGGCAGTAGTAGTAGTAGTAGATTATTATTATTATTATTATTATTACCATTATTATCATTATTTTTACTATTATCATTACTGTATTATTATAATTATCATTAGAGACTAGTGAATAGGAAAAAGAAAGAGATAAACGATGATATAGGAAGAAAAATTAATGCAAATTATTCTGTAAATAGCAAGTTGTTCAGGAAAGGGATGAGGAAATGAAGAAGTGACAATGGATAGAAATGTGAAAGTGTGAAGGACGTAAGTGGTAGATTATTAAGCCATGGGAATGAAGTAAGGACCAGATAGAAAGAATATTTTGAAAGCTTGATGAATGGGAATATGGAGAGCAGTGCCGCTGTAAACATGATTGGTTTTGGGGGTGTGCAGAGAAGGAATGCAGTGCCAGGAAACGTGACTCTCGCACAGGTGAAGGACGCTGTGAAGCTGCTGAAAAAATTGGAAAGCAGCTGAGGTTAATGAGGTGTATGCAGAGATGATTAAGTGTAGTGGAGAGAGCGGAATGAAATGCTTATTGAAGGCATGGATTGGTGAAACTGTGCCAGCAGAGTGGAAGAGGACTATGATAGTACCCCTGTACAAAAATAAAGGTGTGCGAAGTGAGTACACGAATCAACGAGGCATAAGTTTATTGAATGTTGTAAGAAAGATATATGGAAGAATTATTACAGAGAATGTAAAAGAGATATCAGAAGTCCTAGTGAGTGATGAAGAGGGTGGCTTTAGGAGTGGCAGAGGATGTGTGGATCAAATATTTGCAGTGAGACATAGTGGAGAAGGCTTGTGAGAAGGGCTATAAGGTGTTTATGGCATTTATGGATCTGAAAAAAACATACGACAAAGTAGACAGAGAAGGATTGTGGACGGTTTTGCGCATGTACGGTGTAGATGGTAAGCTGCCAGGTGCCGACAAAAGTTTTCTGATAATAGTGAGGCATGTGTAAGAGTTAATGGACATCTAAGTGCATGGTTCACGATCAATGTGGGCTTGCGAAAAGGTTGTGTGATGCTCCCATGGTTGTTCAATATATATATGGATGGAGTGATGAAAGAAGTAAAAACGCGAGTAATGGAGAGAGGGATGGAATTATTAATGAATACCGATGGATGGAATATCATAGTTTTGTTGTATGCCGATGTTGCAGTACTGCTTGCAAATACCGGACAAGAACTTTATAGACTAGTGCAGAGTTTTGCTGATGTCTGAGAGCGTCGTGTCTTGAGAGTAAATGTAGAAGAGAGTAATGTGACAGTAATCGAGAGAGAAGGTGACTCTTAGTGTGATGTTACAGTGACTAGAGAGAGACTGGAATAGGTGAGAGAGTTCAAATACCTGGGTACGGTGATAGAGAAGAGAGGAAAATGTACAAAAGAAATGAAAAGTAGAGTGATACAAGGAAGGAAAGTAGCTGGTGCAATGAAGGCCTTAATAAGAAACAAAGGCTTGAGTGTTGCAGCTGCGCGAGGCTTACACGAAGGAGTGCTAGTGCCAACTTTAACACATGGATGTGACACTATAATGTGACATGAAAATGAAAAGTCAAGAGTGAGGACAATGGAGATGGGACTGCTGAGGAATGTATGTGGAGTATAGATAGTGGATAGGATACGAAATAATGTGATTCGTGAAAGACGCGGAGTGAGGAAGTCTGTGGACACCAGAATCGAAGAGTGTACCGAGATGGTATGGTCATGTGGAGAGAATGGATAACAATAGAGTGGTGGAAGAAGTATATCTGAGCGAATCTGAAGGAAAGAGGAGGCGAGATTGGCCAAGGAGAAGGTGGAGAGATATGGTCGATGAGTGTGTGAGGAAGAGAGGTATCGAAGTCTGTGAGGTTAGGGAACTGACAAGAAATCGAGCTGGCTGGAAGAATGCTGTGAGAAGTGCATGATCAGGGATATGGCACCCCTTTTTAACGTGACAGCGTTCGGACTGAATCTATCGGATACATTTATGTAAAGTTACAAAATGTGGTGAAAGTTTTTGGCGTATCAGATAGAGCCAGGATTCCGGGAGCTTGAATGATGAGTGAATGAAAGCATGGCCCATTGGACTGAGCGGATTTAGGCTGTTAGGACTTCTCCTCACTCTGCCCTAGGGTGGGAGAGGAGATGCGAATGACTGATGATGATGACGATGATGATTTTCGTTATAATAATAATAATAATAATAATAATAATAATAATAAAAATTATTATTATTATTATTATTATTATTATTATTATTATTATTGTTATTATTATCATTATTATTATTATTATATACTATCATCCTCAGTATAATCAAAGGCAACATGAATAATCTATGTATTTATTTATAGCCTTTCGTACTCACCCTTTCCTGCATTAAGACATTTGGCTGAGCATCATCTGACTCAGCCTCAGCTGTATAATACTATTTAAAGTCAGCTGAAGAATACTCAAGGTGTCTCGATTATGAAAGGCTTGAGGAATAGTTGAAAACATATGAAATTACCCTCACCTTCTATACATCTGAAAAACATATAGATCCCAGCATTTAATACACACACACACACACACACACACACACACACACACACACACACACACACACACACACACACACACACACACACACACACACACACACACACACACACCTCCATCCCGGTAAATATGTGGTGGAAAGATGCTGGAACGGGTTAATTTTACTTTACTGTACGTGAGTGTGTGTGTGTGTGTGTGTGTGTGTGTGTGTGTGTGTGTGTGTGTGTGTGTGTGTGAGAGAGAGAGAGAGAGAGAGAGAGAGAGAGAGAGAGAGAGAGAGAGAGAGAGAGAGAGAAACTTTAATCCAGAAATGAGAGAACCCAAAGGAGAAGGAAACGAAAGGAAAAAGAATGAAAGAAATTAAAAACCTGACAAAGATTTTGTGGAAAAACTATAGAACTGAACCCTTCGAGCCTGTAACTCTTGCTCTTTCCGAAGAAAACTAAACAAAAACGAGTGCTACATTCCATATTCCTTCATTTTGATGTGCCTGAATGTAGTGCATTTTTGTGGTAGGTGGTGGCGACCATCATCCACTCACTTAATGTAGTGCTGCCTACATCTTCCTTAGCCTTTATAATTCTTTTTCTGTGCCTGCCCTCCTCTTTTCTTATTTCTCCTATCTTTCCTGTCACTTCTTATTGCTTTTCTTTCCTTTACAGGTGGCTTTACATTGAGTGAAAAGCCAAATGGTTTCCTGTGAGCCAAGAAACCATTTACAACGCTGAGTGGTAACCATATAACGAAACCATACGTGCTCCCTACGTGTCAACAAGTGGGTTGGTGGAGGGTTAGTGCCCCTCCCCGTAAAACAAATAACTCAGAGTCAAATGGCCACCCCTTACGGGATTATGGCGTCTGGCAATAGATAGATAGATCGAAAAAGCTGGAGATTACAGGCAATGGGAAAGAGACTGAAGAAGACAGATCCAGAGTTGACTAGCTGCATCCTTGAAAGACTGAGAGCACCGGTTATCTTTGCATTAAATATATGAATTCAAAAGGAGAGTGTGTAGCAAAACGAGTGCTGCGTGCCCACGCTAAGAGGGGAGGACAGCAAACGTTGAGTTCAGAAGAAAAGTTACCACAATACCAGCAACAGAAGAGAAACAGATACAACTTTGTGGTTCCTTCAGAGGCAGACAAAGAAAGAAAAGAAAAGGAAAAGATAAATGTATTTTCTAAGTTGATAAAATGGTTTCTTGTGGTTTTAAAAGGTAGGCTAGTAGGTGGAGTGTACAGTTGGGTGTTAGAAAAATGATTGCGGATAATGAATGAAAAATTTTATACATAAATAAAAATATAAAAATACGAGAGGAAAAAGATGTATGGAATTATAAAGTCGCCATCAAATGCAGTTTGTCACCGCCCCCCCCCCCCTCTCTCTCTACCCATGTCTCTATCTGTCGATAGCCAGGCACATTAAACCCATAAGTTGAGACAATTAGTTTGTGGTCAACCCATACGTGATTAAAGCATCTGGCAATATATAGTGAGGTAGACAGGCAGATAGATGTAGATAGACAGATTGATTGAATAAAATAAAATAATAGAGTTTTCCCGACCATGGGAGGGTACACTGAGAAGCAGAATCGGGAGAAGAGATGTAACAGGGTGTTAAAGAGTTTTCTGGACTCAAATGTGAAAAAGAAAGACAGGATGGGAAAAAAAGAATACTGCACGGAAAAGTAAAGGAGGTAGCTACAGTTTGCCGAAAAAGTTTACTCTTCACCTTACTGCATGAAGCGAAAACGGAGGATAGCCACAGGGTGTCAAAAAAGTTTCCCCTCCACCTTAATTGGCAAGCATTGTGGTGCAGGCAAGGGAGTTACAGTGCACTTCAAAATGTGTGCGTGGTTCGTAAGGGGAGTTACAGGGTGTCGAAAAAGTTGTGACCATAATTTGCAACGCTGTATAGCAGGGAAATATTGATACAGAGTGTCCAAAAAGTTATATCGCTTTAGGGACAGTGTACTGCAGAAAGGATCCTACAGGGTATATAAAAAGTTACCTCGTTAACTGGAGATGCTGTGTGGTAGGAAAAGAAATGTACAGGGTAACAAAAAATTGTATCACCTCAATTAGAGACAACACAGCGGCAGACTACTACAGGGTGTAAGAAATATAAACATCTTTAACTGGGAAAGATGTGTGGTGTGAGGACAAAGATACTGGGTGGGTGTAGTGCTCCAAAAGTTAGAACCTTACTTTGGAGGCTGCAAGGAAGGAATCGGAGGTACCGGTGTGTCCAAGAGTTACATGTCCTCAAAAAGAGAAACAGTATGTTGCAAAAAACACAGCAAGTGATGCTTTAACAATTACTGAACGATGCGGGGAAGTAAGTACGGGGTGTCGAAAGTTATCTAACATAAACTGGGAAAGCTGTGTGGCACTGATATAATAGGTACCGGGTCGTAGTGCACTGCAGCAAGGAGTTAATAGGCTGCCTCAAAAAGCTACACGATCTTCACTGGGATGTTGCGTGAGAGGGACCGGATGTCACAGGGTGTCCAAAACTATGCATAAAGAAAGATTGCAATGTAAAATAATAATAATAATAATAATAATAATAACACTTATGAAAACATTCATAACTAGCATGGCTTCAGTAGAGCGCATACCTCCGCCGAGACCCAACATGCATTTCCTTTTATTTCCATGAAGTGTAATGCAATATCAGACTCATAACCCTAACAGTTGTAACACCCTATCTCTTAGTGATAAAGAAAGTGAAATAAATTCCTGGGTCCGCACCTTTATCCGGATCTTCACCAAAATTTATTGGAGTCTACTCTGGGCCAAGGCCCGTTTTCCTACCAAGCCTCGTGGAAATTCGTCCAGTAATTTTGTGTAATCTTGCTCACAAACCAACCAACCAACAAACAAACGGGCAGGGGTGAAAACATAACCTCCTTGGCGGAGGAAATAATAATAATAATAATAATAATAATAAGAAGAAGAAGAAGAAGAAGAATTTATCTATCTATCTATAGGCCGACGCCCTAATCCCGCAAAGGGTGGACGCAGACAAAACGCCTCCAAGTCGCTCTGTCACCCACTATTTGACTACCCTCCCCCCAACTCACCCCCCCTCCCTCATAAACCTCTCAACTCCATCCCTCCATCTCATCCTTGGTCTACCCCTCCCTCTCCCTCCCTCCACGTCACCCACATACACCCTCTTAATCAGTCTTTCATTCTCCATTCTCTCCACATGTCCAAACCACCTCAGTGTATATCTCCTAATCTTCTCAACCACATCCACATCCACCCCACAACGTTCCTTCACTTCTTCATTCGTCAACCTGTCCCTCCATGTCACTCTACATGCACCTCTCAAGTAACTCATTTCCACTGCTCTCACTCTTGACTTGTTCCCCTCTTGCAAGGTCCATGCCTAGCTTCCATACGTCAGGGTAGGGATCACAATACTTTCATGCAGTGACTTCTTAACTTCCATACTCACCTCCCTATTTCTCATCACTGCTTTCAGTGAACCAACAACCTTCCTTCCCTGATGTACCCTTTCATGCACTTCATCCCTCAAAGTTCCATCCTTACTCATCACACTACCCAAGTACTTGAATGAACTCACATTCTCCATATCCTCACCATGCAACCTCACTGTACATTCTGTGACTTCATTCCTCTCACACACAATAACTTTACTTTTGTTTACATTAACTTTCAGCTTCCTCCTCCTACACACTGTCCCAAATTCATTCACCAAACCTTGCAACTCCCATTCATCTTCACTCAACAATACTGTATCATCAGCAAACAGCAACACCGGAATCTTCCAAATCTCACCCTCATTCATTAGAGCCACCCCCACATCCACTGCCCTACCTTGCACCTCCTTTACAATTCCATCCATGTATATATTAAACAGCCATGGAGACATCACACAACCCTGTTTCAGTCCCACATTGAGATCAAAGAACTCACTCAGCTCACCATCCACTCGCACCGTTACCCTAGCTCCTTCGTACATACTCTTCACAGCATTGAGCAATTTCCTAGCCACTCCATATATTCTTAATACATTCCACATACCTTGCCTATCTCTTCTGTCATAAGCTTTCTCCAAGTCCATGAAGGCAGCATACACTTTCTTTCCCTTCTCTAGATACTTCTCCACTAAACATCTTAGAACAAATATCTGATCTACACACCCTTTTTCATTCCTAAATCCCCCTTGTTCTTCTCCAACTAGCTCCTCTGTCATATGCGTAACCTTATCAATGAGTATTCTACCATATATTTTACCAGTCACGCTAAGAAGGCAAATACCCCTGTGGTTACCACATATTTCTCTCTCCTCTTTTCCTTTGTATAAGGGAACAATTATACCTGATTTCCAGTCCTCTGGAACCCTTCCCTCTTCCCAAGCCAATCTACACAACTTCCATATCCAATCCACAACAATCTCACCCCCATACGTAAGCATTTCACCACACACTCCATCAATTCCTGGGGCCTTTCCCAACTTGATCTTCTTTATTGCTTCCACTACTTCCGCCCTACTGATCTCTTCCTCCCTCCTCTCATCTCTCCTTCTCCCAGCCATTCCCCAACCACTTATACTCGCACTGCTCTCACTCTCTACATTCAACAAATCCTCAAAGTGCTCCTTCCATCTCTTCAATTTCTCTCTCTTCTCCACCAACAATCTATTATTCCTATCTTTCACTCCCCTACTATTTCCCCTTTCACACTGCATTACTTTCTTTACCTCCTTCCAAAACAATTTCTTACTCTCCCTCCATTTCACACTCAGATTCCTCCCAAACTCTTCATCCACTTTCTTCTTACTCTCCTTCACCAGTCTCTTCACTTCCCTTCCCCTGCTCACATATACCTCTCTCTTCTCTCTCTCATTTTCTCCCCTACCTCTACTCGCTAACCATTCACTATATACCTTCTTCTTTTGTTCCACAGCTCGTTTCAGCTCATCATTCCACCATGCTGTCCCTTGCACACCCTTGCATATCCTCCTCACTCCACAAACCACCTCACACGCTGCGCCTATCTCTTCCGTAAATATCTTACATACGTCTTCCACCCCTTCCATCTGCTCTAGCTCATACCTTCTCAATCTTTCTTCCACTATGCTCTTATACTCCGCCATTTTCTCACTATCTTGCAACTTCTCCACTCTTCTCACAGGAGCTGTTTCCTCCTGTCGTGCCCTTCGTCTCCTCAACCATTTTCTTTGCAGCTTTACCTTGGCCATCACTAAGTGATGGTCCGAGACTCCATTCCCCCACCCTCTCCACATTCTTGCATCCAACACTTGTCTTCTCATTCGCTCATCCACACACATGTAGTCTATCAATGCCTTTCGTTCAACAAGTTCACCATCCATCCTCATTACTCTCCATGTATACCGGTGGATCATCTTATGCCGAAAGTAGGTGTTGGCTATTGCCAGCCCCTTACAAGCACAGATGTCCACCAAAGCACTACCATTCCGATCTACTTCAGCTGGCACACCCTACTGACCAACCACTCCATCCACTCGTACATTCCCAACTTTGCCATTCATGTCTCCAATCAAAAGCACTCTCTCGCTCCTCTCAAATTTGTCCATACATGAGTCTACACTCGCCCAAAACTCATCTATCACTCTTGCCACTCGGTCCTCTGTCGGGGCATACACACATACAGTTGCCCACGCTTGTATACCTACTTTCATCCTCACCCATACAATCCTTGCACCCACTGTTCCATACTCTCTTATATTCTCCCTCCACATCCTGCTTATCATCAGACGTATTCCCTCTCTTGCCCTCATAATAATAATAATAATAATAATAATAATAATAATAATTTTCGTACTTGAACAGAATGTACAGGATGTCCAAAAAATACATAATCTTTATGAGGAAATAGTGTGGTGCAAAAAATTTAGCGATTAATACCACAAAGTAACTAGAGGCAGCGGAAAGAAAAATACTGGGTGTCAAAAGAGTTCGTTGAACTTCAGTGAGAAAGTTTGTGATACGGAAGCGGAGATACAGTGTGCCAAAAAGTTGTCACCACAACTCGAGGGTAATATACTGGTGAATGGAATTTACAGGGTGTTAAAAATCTTGCTGTTAATAAGCTGTTGCTTATGGGAAAAAAAAATACAGGGAAGGTAAAAGTTGTAACACGTTTTATAAGATGGTGAATGGCACTAAAAGGAATTTAAAGGTGTCCCAAAATGCTAATGGGTTTTAAAATTCCTGATAGGATTACGTCTTTTAGGGGTATTTTATATATTTATATATATTATTTCTGTACTAATTTTTGCTGCACAGTTAATGTTATTTCCGTAAGAAAGAGCAGCTACATGCAGTTTTCTTCAAAGGTACAAAAAAATGACACACACACACACACACACACACACACACACACACACACACACACACACACACACACACACACACACACACACACACACACACACACACAACGAGAACGTTAAGTACAAAGCTCATTTTCATTAATAGAGAACAATAACAGTAACAATGGCAAAACAAACATGCACTTACCGTGGAAGTTACAGAATATCTGCAACAAATAACAGCAAAACAGAGAGAGAGAGAGGGGCGGGGAGTAATATTTTGCGTATTTTAAAAATATTTACATCGTCACAAGCAATAACATTTAATACAAAAACATGCAATTTTCCTCCAAGGCACATAACAACAACAAAGGCAACAACATTCAATTATCTCTCAAATTACGCGATAACAACAAAATAACTCTCTTCAAAGGCCAATACTCCCGTGTATCTATGTAATCATATTCTATTTTTTAAAAGCCTTTGGAAGTACGAAGCTTTGGGTGTTCATGAGTACAGGGGAAAACATTGCCGAAAAGCAGTGGCCTCTTTGAGAAGCGTCAACTGATTATCATCGTATTAAATGGTGTTATTTTGATGAAATGTGGAAGTGTTTATAATCTGTATTGTGAAGAGTGAGAAGAGTGAGTCTGAGAGCGAGATGGGAGGATTAAGTGGACGAGCTTATATGAGGGAGGATTGTAAGATTTGCTAAAAGTGTCAAGGTCAGATGCCCATAACCCACTAATAATAATAATAATAATAATAATAATAATAATAATAGCAACAACAACAACAACAACAATAACAATAATAATAATAATAATAATAAACACAACAATGGTAATAATAATAATAATAATAATAATAATAATAATAATAATAATAATAATAATAAAAATAATAATAATAATAATAATAATGATAATAATAACAAACAACAATGGTAATAATAGTAGTAGTAATAATAATAATAATAATAATAATAATAATAATAATAATAATAATAATTAATAATAATATTAATATCTATCTATCTATCTATTGCCAGACGCCTCAATCCCGTTTGGGGTGGCCACAAACAAATCGCCTCCAAGTCGCCCTGTCCCCCGCTAATTCACTGCCCTGCTCCCAACTCACACCCCTCTCTCTCATATACCTCTCCACTCCATCCCTCCATCTCATGCTCGGCCTCCCCCTTCCTCTTCCCCCCTCCACCTCACTCACATACATTCTCTTCGTCAATCTTTCACCCTCCATCCTCTCCACATGGCCAAACCACCTCAGTGTGTTCCTCATAACGCTTCCTATCACATCCACATCCACACCACAACGCTCCTTTATATCCTCATTCTTCAGCCTGTCTCTCCATGTGACTCCACAGGCTCCTCTTAAATAACTCATTTCCACTGCTCTCACTCTTGACTTGTGTCCTTCCAACAACGTCCAAGCTTCACTTCCATACGTTAGAGTTGGTATCACAATACTTTCATGTAGTAACTTTTTCACTTCCATGCTCACTTCCCTGTTTCTTATCACTGCTTTCAAAGAACCAGCAACCTTTCTTCCCTGCTGTACCCTTTCAAGCACTTCACCCTCCAAACCTCCATCCTTACTCATCATACTACCCAAGTACTTAAACGTACTCACATTTTCCAATTCCTCACCATCCAACCTCGCTGTACATTCACTGACTTCACCTCTCTCAAAGACCATCACTTTACTCTTCCCTACATTCACCTTTAGATTCCGTTTCTTACACACTCTCTCAAACTCATCCTGCAAGCCTTGCAGCTCCCCTTCGTCTTCACTCAACAACACAGTATCATCTGCAAACAACAGTACAGGGAGTTTCCAAACACTATCCTCTCTCACCAGGGCCACTCCAACATCCACTACCCTACCTTGTACCTCTTTTATTACCCCATCCATGTACAGATTGAACAACCATGGAGACATGACACAGCCCTGTTTCAAACCAACTTTCAAAGAGAAAAATTCACTTAGTTCACCATCCACACGCACTGCTGCCTTCGCACCATCGTACATACTCTTCACAGCATTCAACAACTTCCCATCTACTTCATATATTCTTAACACTTTCCACAATCCTTGTCTATCCACCCTGTCATATGCTTTCTCCAAATCCATGAAAGCCGCGTACAACTTCTTTCCCTTCTCTAGAAACTTTTCCACTAAAGATCTAAGAATGAATATCTGATCTACACAACCTCTTCCCTTCCTAAAGCCTCCCTGTTCTTCTCCAACTAATTTCTCTGTTCTTTCTCTAACTCTGTCAATAAGTATCCTACCATACACTTTTCCTATTATACTAAGAAGACAAATGCCCCTATGATTACCACACACTTCTTTTTCCCCCTTTTCCTTTGTACAAGGGAATAATTATACCTGACTTCCAATCCTCCGGGACTCTACCTTCCTCCCAGGCCAATCTGCACATCTTCCACATCCATTCTACTACTATCTCTCCCCCATGCTTCAGCATTTCACCACACACTCCATCAATTCCTGGGGCTTTCCCTGATTTAACTTTCTTCATTGCTTCCACAACTTCTATCCTACTGATTTCTTCCTGTCTTCTCACCTCCCTCCTTCTCCCAGCCATTCCCCAGCCACTTATACTCGCATTACTTCCATCCTCTACGTTCAACAATTCCTTAAAGTGTTCTCTCCATCTGCTCACTTTTTCTCCCTTCTCCACTAGTAATCTAACATTTTTATCTTTCACTCCCCTGCTAACTTAACTTCCACCCTGTCTTACTCTTTTCACCTCTTTCCAGAACATTTTCTTACAGTCCCTCCACTTTACACTCAAATTCCTTCCAAATTCCTCATCCACTCTCTTCTTACTCTCTCTTACTAATCTTTTCACCTCTCTCTTTCCTTCTACATATAACTCTCTCTTCCGCCTCTCAACTTCTTCCACGCCCCTATTTCTCATCCATTCATTGTATGCTTTCTTCTTTTGTGCCACAGTCTGTTTCACCTCTTCAGTCCTCCACGCTGTTCCTTGCACCCCCCTCCGTCTTCTCTTCCTTCCACACACCACATCACATGCTGCACATATTTCTTCTGTAAATATCCTACACACACCTTCCACTTCTCCCATCTGCTCCAATTCATATTTGCCCAATCGTTCCTCCACTTCTCTCTTATACTCTGCCTTTTTCTCATCCTCTTGTAACCTTTCCATTCTCCTTGCAACTACTCCTTCCTCTCGTCTTTCCCTTCTTCTATTCCTCCATCTTACTTGAATTTTAATTCTGGCCACCACCAAGTAGTGGTCAGAAAGTCCACTCCCCCAACCTCTATACACTCTTGCATCCATTACTCATCTTATTATTATTATTATTATTATTATTATTTATTTATTTTTATAAGAAGTAAAAATAGAAAAAGAAGAGGAATTATAATAATAAAGAGGATATTAGTCTAGTACGAGAAATAAATAACACTTTACCAAAGTTTTCTATTTCACAAGGGATTATTTTGCAGAGACGTTAGTAAGGAGAGTAACATCTTGCTTCCTGAGGTTTTCCTCTATAAAAAGCAGACGATTTTGTTCTGTTGAGGGAAATCAGAGTTAGCAGTGTTTTTTTTCAAGTTTCCAATTCAAGACAGACGTTATGCCGAGGTGTGAAAATCTAACCAAGGGGCTTTTTTTCCGATTTCCCCTTTTTATCGGCAGCAGCAATTATTTTTTTTTTTAACTTTTTAATACACAATAAATGTTGCTGAACAAATTCTCCACATCTAAACTAGCATTTTTTTTTTTTTTTGTCATTTTATATAAACTGATTTTAGCCGTCAGAAATCAAAATGGTAGATATAATCTATTCTAAAAAGGGAAGAGAAACAACCAAGCCAGCAATCTTTTCTTTCTACATTTCCTTTATAAAGAAGATTTTGCAGAGATGGGTTGTATTCAGAGTAACAGCTGCTTTATTATGGTACGATATTTTGTTACACATCAAAAACCAGACCTTCAAAAGAATGTTAAAAAGAAAAAAAAAAAAACGATTCTGGACACACACACACACACACACACACACACACACACACACACACACTATGGAGGACAGCATGTGATTTGGAAGATCTAAGAAATACCAGAAGGTCAGATATTTAGAAAATAATAAGAATCATGAAACAAAATGAAAAGTAACAAGACGGTTTTCCTCAGTAACAAAATGTGTTCTTCAGCCGACTCGAGAGAGAGAGAGAGAGAGAGAGAGAGAGAGAGAGAGAGAGAGAGAGAAAAATAGATCTTCGAAATATCTACAGAGACAGCAAGACGATTTTCTACAGTGAAAGAAATCCACAGTCACAGCTCCTTTCCCATTCATTTAACTAACTGCATTTTTCTGTGTATACCAAGCAATTTCAACATTATTTTCCAGCAATTATTCATTACATATCAAACGACTTTGCATGGGTGAGAAAAATCTGGGTTAAAAGGACAAGAACAACATAGTTTTGAGCAGCTAAATATAAGCAGGTCACATCTGATACATTCTAGACAAACACCAGGATGATTTTCAGCACCTGAGAGAAATGCAAAGCAACAGCCGTTTCCCTGCGGTTTTTCCTTTACACAACACCGAGGCATTGGTCTGGAAGGAGGCCGTTCTGTGCTTAAAAATAATAATAATAGTAATAATAATAATAATAATAATAATAAAAATTCCAGCTGTCCCTTGCAGGACGGTTGATTTTTACCGAGATGAGAGAAATCCTTTGTAACAGACACTTTCCAAACTTTACGTGTAAAGCAAGGTGATTTTAACAACAGCCATTTATAACAGTTTACCACCTACATTTATGGTTTTCGTTAGGTGAAATAAATCTAGGCAGCAAAAAAAAAAGGGGGGGGGGGGAAGAGCAGGTGATTTAGCAGACTCAAAAAATATCAGGTCGGATCTTAAAAAAAAAAAAAAAAAAAAAAAAAAAAATAATTTAAAACCAGTAAGATGACTTTTCCACAGCTGAGAGAAATTCAGAATACAGAAAAATATACAAAAAAAAAAAAATGTAAGACAACAGCAACAAAGATGAACATAGATTATGATTTAGCAAATACGAGAAAAAAAATGTCTAGAGAAACCACAAGATGTTTTTCCACAAAAGAAGGAAAGTTAGAGTAAGAGTCGATTTCTTATGGATTTTCCTGAACACAGTACCGGGACACTGACGTGGGAGGAGGGCGTTTCATATAGAATCGATACATATTTCTGCCCCTTGTCGATACCTGCCTCTCTTAAGTTTGGGGGAACCACTGACCTCCTTCCCGAAACTGGCCCCAAGTTTCAGTTCTTCGCCTCAGACGTGGACAAAGAGGGCTGGAAAGTGAGGGTGAGGGAAGGACTGGAGTGGGGTTGAGGAGAAATCTGAAGCTTGGGAGGTGGGCTAGGAGGAAGGAAGGGGAGCTTGTGGGATGGAGTGGGGGCTGGAAAAGATTCTTGAGGGCTAGGAAGTGCGAGGGATTGGAAGGGAAGGGATCTCACTGTAACTTGGAAATGAATTTTGAATGCTGGGTGGATGGCTGAGGGTACGTTGGAAAAAGGGGTCTGTAAGTTGAAAGGAAATGGAATGGAATGGGGGACTGGAGTGGGGCTTGGAAAAGATTCTTGAAGGCAGGAAAGTGAGAGGAGTTTGATAGGAAAGGATTGTAGTGGAACCCCAATTTTACTTTTGAAGGCTGGGTGGATGGATAAGAGATGAGTTGGACGAAAGGATCTGGAAACTGAGAGGGAAGGTAAGAGAATTCTGGGGGATTGGAATGAGGGCTGAAAAAAATTCTTGAAGGCTGGGAAGTGAAATGTGTTGGAAGGGGAGGGCCTGAAGTGAGACCTGGAAAAAAAAGTTTGAAGGTTGGGAGGATGACTGGACGATGGGCTAGGAGAGAGGGTCTGGACGCTGAGATGGAAGGCAGGGGAATGCAAGGGGACTGGACTGAGGTTTGGAAAACATTATCGAAGGTTGGAAAGTGAGGGAGATAGGAAAGGAAATGATGGACGGTGGGTCTGGAAAAGAATCTTGGAGACTGGAAGATGGGTTGAACGAAAGTGTCTGGTGGCTGAAGGGATAGGAAAGGGAAGGCTGGGAGACTGGAATAAAACTTGGAAAATATTCTTTAGGGCTGGAAATTGAGGTAGGGTGGAAAGGAAGGGACTGGAGTGGGGCCTGGAAAAGAATCTTGGAGATGGGGTGGATGTCTGGAAAAGGTCTGGAAGCTCAGGGTAATTGGTGGTAGGAAAGAAGTTGGAATGGGTAGGGAGGGAAAGGGGAGGGGGAGGAACTATTGATTTTTTTTTTAAATTCTGGTCATTTCAGGGTCCTTTCAATTTCTTTTTACTTCCCTGTCATGTAAAATGATGTGAAGCTTTTTCCAGCTATATATTTTAGTAGTGTAAAGTGTAGTTAGTGATTATCCTCTTATTTTTAATTGTTGTCTAATTTTTAAAAATAGTTCCCTCTCTCTCTCTCTCTCTCTCTCTCTCTCAAGTTGGTTTCGGATGCAGGGAACCATATCTACGAGAGGCCCTGTCCGTCTGTCACCCACTAAAGGCTTTCGGGAAGGAGGTACTTCACTCACAGACTTTAGCCACCGTAGGGCAGCCTTATATCAGTACCCTGAGGTTCCCGATTCTACTCATTCTGTTTTACTTGTCTCATTGAAACTGGTGAATTTTCAGTATAAAGTGTATATAAAACAAAACTATATGTTCAGGTTAAAAAAAAAAAAATGTGAGGGACGGGTGTGTGAGAAGGAGAGAAGGTGGGAGTATGAGAGAGGAGGGAGAAACTGTGGAAGGGGAGAGTGTAGAAGGGAGGATATAGTGCAAGTGGGGGAAGTGATGAAGGAAGGGTACTGTGTGAGTGGGTAAGGGAACGCGGGTGGGGGAGTGTGGGTGGCGGAAGTGATGAAGATGAGTGAGTGTGGGTAGGAGAGTGTGGAAGGGGGAATGTGGGTAGAGGAATGTGGGAGGGGGAGTGGGAGAGGGACCAGTGTGGGTGAGAGGGTAGGGAAGGGGTGAGTGTTGGTGGGGGATGTGTGGGTGGGGGAAGTGTTGGTGGGGGATGTGTGGGAGGGGGAAGTGTTGGTGGGGGAAGTGTGGGTGGGGGAAGTGTTGGTGGGGGATGTGTGGGTGGGGGAAGTGTTGGTGGGGGATGTGTGGGAGGGGGAAGTGTTGGTGGGGGAAGTGTGGGTGGGGGAAGTGTGGGAGGGGGAAGTGTGGGAGGGGGAAGTGTGGGTGGGGGAAGTGTGGGTGGGGGAAGTGTGGGTGGGGGAAGTGTGGGAGGGGGAAGTGTGGGTGGGGGAAGTGTGGGTGGGGGAAGTGTGGGTGGGGGAAGTGTTGGTGGGGGAAGTGTGGGAGGGGGAAGTGTGGGTGGGGGAAGTGTGGGTGGAGGAAGTGTGGGTGGGGGAAGTGTGGGAGGGGGAAGTGTGGGTGGGGGAAGTGTGGGAGGGGGAAGTGTGGAAAGGGGAAGTGTGGGAGGGGGAACTGTGGGTGGGGGAAGTGTGGGAGGGGGAACTGTGGGTGGGGGAAGTGTGGGAGGGGGACGTGTGGGAGGGAGAAGTGTGGGTGGGAGAAGTTTGGATGGGAGAAGTGATGGAGGGGGAAGTGTGGGTTGGAGAGTGTGGGTGGGGGAATGTCGGTGGGGGAGTGTAGGAAGAGTGGGAGTATGGTTGGGGAACGGAGAAGGTGAGGGAGTGCAGTGTGAGTGGGAGAGTGTGAATGGAGGGAGTGTGGGTGAGGGAAGTGTGGGCTGGGAAGGAGAGAGCAAATGTTGGTGATGGGGTGTGTGGGAAGGGGAGGCATGAGAAAATGTTAATGATGGGGAGTGTGGGAGGGGGAGGAGGGGGATAATGTGGGTGGTGACGAGTGTGGGAAGAGGGAGGAGTGAGAGTGGGCAGGTGGGAAGATGGTATGAACGATAATTATGAGGTCAAGGCAAACTGGCGGAAGCGATTGATTTTAATACTGCGAACTTTAAGATTTTCAATTAACCATCAATAATTTATATGGCATTTCTGAGACAGACAAATGGATAGTTAGGTAGGTAGAGAGAGAGAAAGAGAGAGAGAGAGAGAGAGAGAGAGAGAGAGAGAGAGAGAGTACGACAACCAGGAGGTGAAAGAAAAGAGAAGGGGAGGAAAGAGGATGTAAAGAGAAGGGAAGAGAAGCAAAACAGTGACCTAATGGATAGGTAAATGGGTGGAGGCGGGGACAGTGGGGTAATGAAGGGAATGGATTGGAATCATGGAGCCTAATGGACAAGCGTTTATCACAGAATACCACACCATTAACCTAACTCCCTCGCTTAGGGTAAATTCTAATGGTTATCTAGGTATTGGTGTTTATGGTACGTCAGTCTTATCTGGTGAATGGTGGGTACGTGGGTGATGGGGAGGGGATGATAGATCACGGATAAATACACAGATTAATGGATGAAAAAATACACATATCGAAGGCATATTTGTTTGCAGTGGTAGATAAAACTGGTGGATGTTGATAGATAAATAGGTATGTAGATAGATACGTATATAGATAGATACATAACTACATAGATATGCACATGGTGGTATAAATGTATATGTATGTATGACGGTTTACGTAGATGATTTTGGGCGAGGATAGATGATGGATAAACACACATTTTAATGGACGATTTATATTTACCGTAATACATATATATTTCCATAAATTGATTGGTATATAGATGTAGACAGGTAGATAGGTTTGTAGATATATATGTATATAGACGGATTCATAAATGTGCACAAGTAAGTTAAATGTAGGAATGTATGTACAGTATGTACGTATCCGTGTTTTTATTTACACTAGCAGTCTATATTATTTTAATCTGTTTACCAAGCTGTTTATGTCTATTTAACAGTCTACCCATCTGTGTCTGCCTTTCTATCATCTGTGTCTGCCTTTCTATCAATCTGTGTCTGCCTATTTATCTATCTGTCTGTGTCTGCCTATCTATCTATCTGTCTATCTGTCAGTCTACCTAGGTGTCCATTTGCCCATTTTCTAATGGTGACTAATGGTAAAAAGAGACAAAGCAGAAACCACAATAAAATGAGGTGAAAACAAGAAAAGGAAAGTATGATAAGGGAGAGAGGTGATGAAATAGAAGAGAACGAGAAGAACAGAGAGAAGAGGAGAATGTGTGTGTGTGTGTGTGTGTGTGTGTGTGTGTGTGTGTGTGTGTGTGTGTGTGTGTGTGTGTGTGTGTGTGTGTGTGTGTGTGCGTGTGTGTGTGTGTGTTAGAGTTACTACATCACCAGGCTCAAGTATTGTCGTTATGTGCACAGAAGCCATTAAATCTCCAGGAATCATAGTGAAATCTCTAAACTGTTGCTAGAATGTGACAAAAAATAGTGTTCATGAAGATCTGGTGCTAAATAGTCGCAAATACCTCTAGATCCAGTGACTTAGGGGCAACCTATAAGGGATACTTTACCAAAAAGATATTTTGGTGGAGATGTAAAAAATTCGCACACATCCATTACTTCTGTCATTTACAGTATTTTATAGCATTAGTCATTCTATCTTAGCCAGCAAAGGAAAAAAACGTGATAGTACTGAAGGGATAGAAACAATTCCTACGGTTTCTTTCAGTACATATGATGCATCTCAGTTCTCCCTTGTTGCGAGGATGGCCCATCAGCGTTACCAGTGTTTACCCAGCAGCAGTTTTCTTCCCCATGAAGGTTTTCGTGGTTTGCAGCTTCTTTTTTTTTCTTTTGAATTTTTTCTTTTACATCCATTGGTTGCATGGTTTACTAGTAATTTTGTAAATGCCGTCGAAAGTCCTCGCCGCTCTTAAACTGAAACTGAGCTGTCCCCAGCAACACACGAGAATTTCAGGATCGTAAATAAAGACCCCCTCTATACTGCAAACTGTACCCTCATTCAGCTTCCTTCCCTCTCGTTCCAGCCCACCCCATTTCCGTTCACTTAAGCCCTCCGTCTAATCCTGAATCACTCCACTCCTTCTCCTTAATCCGCCTAACAGATTGCACTATTAAGGATTATCCAGGCTTAACTCCCGCCCGTCATACCAATCCATTTAATCTGCAGGCATTTAATCTTTCACCTAACTAGTTTACTGCAGGTGTTTCTATACTGAATGTTTTGTAGTACATACTTTTAGTCGTATGTGATTTCATCAGTGTCTATGTACCACTAATTTCTTCTGTCTGGCTGTCTGTCTGATTATCTAAACACCTATCTATCTGTCTAACTATATGTTTGTGTCCGGCTATATCTATCTGTCGGTCTGTCTATCTGTTAGTTTGTCTGTCTGTCTGTCTGTCTGTCAGTCAATCAGTCAATGTGTCGAACTATCTATTCATCCATCCATCCACCTATCCATAGCCTGACGCCTTAATCCCGGCAGAGATGATCACTAACAAATCGCCTGCATGTCACCCTGCCCCCCGCCATCAGGCTGCCCTTTCTCCACTGCACACCCACCTCACCCATGAACTGTACCTCTTCATCCCACCCCTCCATCTCATCCCTCTATCCATATAAATATATCTACTCCTGATACATTGCACTCTCTCTTTCTCACCTCCTCAACCTTCCAGCAAACAGCCTTTATATTCTCAGTTTTGTATAGCGGAATTTCACTTAATTTTACTTCATTTTCCAGAGTATTGCTCCTCAGTGAGATTCATCCATTTTGCCTGTACTACGGATTGGCTTGTCCTCGCCCGTGTGCTGTGTTTTTAACAGATATAATCATCTATACACAAAGAGACGCATAGAAACACTGACACTTTGAGACCAACAGACAAAAATACAGAGAAGCAAATACACACACAACTCTCTATCTATATCTATCAGTGCAGAAATAGATAGGTAGAAAGGTAGACAGACAGATATATAAATGGATGGAGGGATGGATAGACAGATAGATAGATATATAGACTGATTAATCGGTAGTTAGACACACAGACAGAGAGACAGACAGACAGATACACAGAGAGACAGATAGACAAACTGATACACATACACGTATATAGATAAATTATGGATTAATAAATGTACGAGCATCCATTGATGCATATTCACTGATTATTATCTAGTTATCTTTCTATCCATTTGTTTACCCATATATTCAGCGATGTACCTTTATACCTTTTCTACCTTGCTTTCTCCGTTATTCTATCTGTCTATCCAAAGATTCAGTTATGACCAATATCATCATCACCAAACTTACCATCATTATTATCATCATCATCTTCACCATTGTCATCGTCACCATCCTTCTCCTCCTCCTCCTCATCATCGTGGTCCATATATACTGTAACGTTCCTCTCCCACTGCTACGGGCTGTTTCTTGCATGTTGCAGGGACGGCTCAGTCAGCTTTATCAATGTCTACCCTGCACCACGTATACATTTCTTACTCCCACCGCCACGCCTCCACCCCCACACCAGCAGACTGAGCCTCCCCGGAACACAAACACACACACCAAAGTGAGTTTACAGCAGAGCGCTATTTACGGACCACCCCGTCCAGAAAACAAGAACAACAAAGAACGCAAACAAGAGAAATATCGGTTCAGTTCCCAGTGACAGTGTGATATTAAAGTCGGGTTACACTGTGATGGCTGGGAGGAAGGGGATGAGAGAGAGAGAGAGAGAGAGAGAGAGAGAGAGAGAGAGAGAGAGAGAGATAGATAGATAGATAGAGAGAGAGAGAGAGAGAGAGAGAGAGAGAGAGAGAGAGAGAGAGAGAGAGAGAAGGGGAGGGGATATAAGAGCGAGGGAATAGAGGTAAGAGGAAAGAGAGACCTGATGTAGTGGGTGGATGTAGTTAATAATTACAAGTTACAAAGTAATTACAAGTTACAATATTGTTGGGAGATGGTTAGGTATTCGACGAGAGGATTGCGGGGAGGAAGGGGAGAGGAGCGGAAGGAAGGGGAAGGAAGGGGAGAGGAGACGAGGAGCAAACCAAGGTAGAAATGATGGAGGTAAAGGGAGGAGGGGGAGGAAGGTAGGAGATGTGGGGAGGAGGAAGGAGAAAGGAGGGAGTGGAAGGGGAAAGGAGGAAGAAGGGAGCAAACCAAGGTAGAGATGATGGAGGTGGGGGGAGATAAAGTGAGGGAGAGAGGAAGGGAGGGAGGTGAATAAACATGAGAACGAGATGGGGGGGAGGGGAGGGAAAGGAAAGATGGAAGGGAAGGAGAGAGGGAAAGGGAGGAGTGGAGAGGGAAGAGAGAACTGGGGTAGTGAGATAGTGACAGGCACATTAAATCCAGGTTACAGTGCGATGATGGCTGAATCAGTGGTAGAAAATAGAGAGAGAGAGAGAGAGAGAGAGAGAGAGAGAGAGAGAGAGAGAGAGATCCTTAAGCTGATTACAACCGTGTGACGCATCCAAGCAAAAAAAAAAAAGGTTAAACGTTATGACGATGAATGGGCATAGATTGTTCCTAATGTCATCACTCCCATAGGTTTTCCCCAAAGATTAATAGAACAGTCTGGAGAGAGGAAGAATAAACACTGTGAGGGAATGACTTAATGCCAGGCAGGAAGAATAAACATTGTGGGGAATGATTTAATACCAGACAGAAAGAATAAACATTGTGGGGAATGATTTAAGACCAGACAGGAAGAATAAACATTGTGAGGAATGACTTAATACCAGACAGAAAGAAAAAACACTGTGGGGAATGACTTAATACCAGACAGGAAAAATAAACATTATGAGGAATGACTTAATACCAGACAGGAAGAATAAACATCTTAGGGAATGACTTAATACCAGACAGGAAGAATAAACATCGTGGGGAATGACTTAATACCAGGGAGGAAGAATACACGTCGTGGGAGAATGACTTAAAGCCAGACAGGAAGAATAAACATCGAGGGAGAATGGCTTAATACAAGACAGGAAAAATAAACATCGAGGGGAATGACTTAGTACCAGACAGGAAGAATAAACATCGTGGGAGAATGACTTAATACCAGACAGGAAGAATACACATCGAGGGGAAATGACGTAATAACAGACTGGAAAAATAAACATTGTGGGGTAAAGATTTAATACTAGATAAGAATTTAAGCATTAAATCGTTTAATTTGTAGAAGCTAGTGTGAAGATTTATAATGAAAAAGAAAAAATGAAGGAAGGGAAAAGAAAAAAGAGAAAAGAAAAGAAAAGTTAGCAAGAAAGAAAGAATGAACAGGGGTGGAAAGAAAGAAGGAAGAAGAAAAAAATAAGGATGAAGGGAAGAAAGGCAGATTCTGTTACAAATTTTAATATTCTTCAAACCTCATCAAATAAAAGTTTCAGTTAAGCTGAATAAAATTATCTACCTATATCGGAAAATAGCCAAATGATCATACGAAAACTACTACAAAATAATTATCCAATTATATACTTTCAGCCTCACGGTAGGAATTTAAAAAAAAAAAAAAAGGACTACCGTAAGACTTAATACCAGACAGTGAAATTAATGATCATATGCCGTATATATTTCTCTTCTTTAATTGCTGGATACAATGTTAGTGCTAATATTCTAATATTACCTTGAAACACACACACACACACACACACACACACACACACACACACACACATCGTAAGGAAAAGTTAATAGCAGCCAGGAAGCTTGGCAAATAAATCGTATAAACCCTTTCCCTGAGTGAGGGTTGGTGTGTTAGGGAAAATATTTCCCCTAAAAGAATAAATCACAAAGAGATACATAGATAGGTAGACAGATAGATAGAAAGGTAGAGAGAGAGAGAGAGAGAGACAGAGACAGAGACAGAGAGAGAGAGACTTCAATAATCGTCATTTTAATAAAATCCTTTGACGTTATAAAAGATATATGAAGCAATAATCCTTGTCCTATAAAAAAAAATGTTTTTCCAAACTATAAAAAAATGGCATAACAGGAGAGAGAGAGAGAGAGAGAGAGAAAGAGAGAGAGAATAGGAGACAGGAATCACAGTCAATCATACCCCTATATCGTTGGGTCTGACTGCAACTTGGCGTGTTAGTGCAAATATTCCCTTAGCATAGTGGCCTTGCATGCAAATGAAAGCAATTGCAAGGTCAGTCAGAAACCACCAAATTCAATTTAGTCATGATGATTTACGACAAATAATTAAGAATTACTTATTCTGCATACTTCCGATACTACTGTTCATAACTAAATGTCACACTACTGCTACTACTACTACTACTTTTTTTTTTTAAATCACCCCCATCCACTGGGGAATTATATAGTGAAGATTATAACCAACCTTCCTAATACAGTTCACCATTTGGAGTTGTAATGTGAAGTTAACATTAATCCTCATATTGCAATCCGTTGGCCCCAAGCACGCCAACGGCTGTGGTTACAACCATGTACTATTACTATTATTACTTTATTTTATATTTATTGATTTTACAGTGTAAATAAAGACAATTGGAGACTATTGGAGTCGCTGGTCTATGCGACTCTCGACCACAATAGCTTCGTAATCCATAACCACCAGAGATATAGCAGTGCAGACCTCACCAGGGAGAGTGACAGTCGACATCTCATCCAGGCCATAACAGAACCCTGAGGTTGACGCTTCTTCTCAGAAAGAACCTCTGCCAGTCTCGAGTAGAATCTCATCCCCTCTGGACCCATCCCACCTGATGTTGTGAACACGATGGGAGTAAATCGACCGTGGTCCACATGTTGGATCCTTTGTTGATAGTTTCTGTTTTTTTTCTCGTTCATTCCTTTTATGTGCAGCTTCGAGAGACAGTTCACGATGATATGCTGCCATGGGATCGAATATCCTGATGTCGAAGAACGCTCTCTGCTCACGTGACCAGAAACCTCGAGCACTGATATCCACTCTTGCATCATTTGATGTGTTTGCTGTTCTGTGTGTGAAGTGCTCTTCGTCTAGGGGTAGCAGAGCTGGCTCAGTTGTAACATCATGGCATATTTCCTGCAGCATTTTGGCAGTGAGGTCGCGTACTTCATCGTGTCTAATGCAAACAAAGCCTCACTTCTTGCATACCATTGCATGGTTTGCATCAAAGGCAGTGGCACAGGCACAGTGTTGAGGCAGGTTTTTTATTGGCCACCCATGTCTCAAGGCTATGGCGTCAATAAATTCTTGTTTGTTGAAGTGGAAGCCTTTTGCCTTGAGAGGCAGGGTTGTCAGCCAGTTTGATGCCCCAGCCTCCTGCGCAAACTCAACTCTTCTGCACTGGTCTGGTGTTAGATGTTCGGCTATTTGCTACAGATGGTAACTTTGTCTTGCTTCTCGCTCCTTGCTTATCTGCGTCTTTGTGTCTTTCTGCCTTTGGTGGTCGATTTCACTCGTCTCAACCTGGGCGCAAATTTTCTGTGACAAGGATTCGGCGAGCCTGAGTGAATTTCTGTGTTCGTAGCTTGCCATGGCTGCTAGGTTTATAATGCCAAAGCCTCCCATACTGGGCGGTAGTGCTAGAAGATCCCTCTCTTCTGGTGTCATCTAGCATGAATGGAGAAGCTGTTCATAAATAAAGGATCAACGCCTACAGTCAGGGTGTTTCGTCAGCCTCCTGCATTATCCTGTCCTTCACGAAACATACTACTCATGATATTTACAAGATTTAGTTTACTATTACTGCTATTGACCATATAACTACTGATCCTTTTACCTGTCTACTTATTATATGTCACTGCTTTTACTAACTACTAAGCCTACTTCCCCTGCTCACCACAAACATTCTACGGCTACGAAATAGAAAACATACGCATACTTTTGTTCCTCCTGTTCTCTGCATGCTGTTAGAAAGCATACTAGTGCTGCTAAGTATAATATATATTTTTGCTGTCTCTGTTCAGTACACTCTGCTACTCCTGCCAACTACGAAATACTGCTAGGAAACATGCTGCTACTGCTGCTAACTATATACTACTTCTACTAACTGCAAAATATATTACCGCAGCTTACTGCAAAATATTTTACTTATGCTAACTAGAAAATATAGAACTGCTACTAACTAGAAAATATAGTATTTCAGCTAACTTGAAAATATACTTCTGCTAACTAGAAAATATAGTACTGCTGTAAACTAGAAAATACATTACTTCTGCTAACTAGAAAATATACTAATTCTTCTAAATAGAAAATATGTTAATTCTGCTAACTGCAAGATATACTAATTTTGCAAACTGTAAAATACACTGTTTCTTGTAACAAAAAAATATACTACTTCCGCTAACTCGAAAATGTACTACTACTGTTAAAAAGGAATATATTACTTCTGTTAACTTAAAAATATACATTAATTCTGCAGAGTAAAAAAATATACTATTGCCCTTGCTAACGTCTGGATCTGTGGTTTAAAGCTTCATCAGTGTACGACAAGTTACGAGACTATCCTAATGGTTTACCCCATATCATATTATCTAGGCTGAATAACGAAATGCTTATTAACAACACGGGGACGTCACGAAGTTCCAAAACTTTGACTATCTCTAAGAAGAAGATTCTTATTCAGACATAATGATCTCTGAAACCTGGAAATACGTTTGAAAGTGTCACTAAGCCTGTCAAATTTCTAAAATTTATCTTACAATCATTTGCTTTTTTGCGTAATCTGCCTATTTTCTAATTATTTTTAACTCTTTCAGCCATTGCACGCAATTTCTCTTCTACTCTTACCATCTCTGTGTAAATAATTTGCTATATTGTTACTCTTTTTAGATGATTATAATCAGCTAAGAAGAAAGTTTTTAAAATGCAGTATCAGATATAGCCTCCATTAACCCCTTCATAACCAATGAGCTTTTTCTACAGTGAATAACAGCATTTCATAGAAGCGGTGATTGATTACCAAAAATACAATGCAAGGAACAGCATGGTGGACTGAAGATGTGAGAGAGGCTGTGGCACAAAAGAAGAAAGCATACAGTGAGTGGATGATAAACAGGGGTGTGGAAGAAGCTGAGAGACGGAAGAGAGAGTTACATACAGAGAGGAAGAGAGGGGTGAAAAGATTAGTAAGAGAGAGTAAGAAGAGAGTGGATGAGGAATTTGGAAGGAGTTTGAGTGAAAAGTGGAGAGAATGTAAGAAAATGTTCTGGAAAGAGGTAAAGAGACTTCGATAGGGTGCCAAAAAAGTAAGTTGAGGAGTGAAAGATAAAAATGGTAGATTACTAGTGGAGAAGGGAGTAAAACGAGCAGATGGAAAGAACACTCTAATGAATTGTTGAACATAAACAATGAAAGTAATGTAAGTATAAGTGGCTGGGGAATGGCTGGGAGAAGGAGGGATGTGAGAAGAGAGGTAGAAATCACCAGGATGGAAGTTGTGGAAGCAATGAAGAAAGTTAAAATGGGGAAAGCCCTAGGAATTGATGAAGTGTGTGGTGAAATGCTGAAGCATGGGGGAGAGAGAGTAGTAGAATGGATGTGGAAGATGTGCAGATTGGCCTGGGAGGAAGGTAGAGTCCCGGAGGATTGGAAATCAGGTATAATTATTCCCCTGTACAAAAGAAAAATGAAAAAAGAATTGTGTGGTAATCACAGGGGAATTTGTCTCCTTAGCGTAATAAGAAAACTATATGGTAGTATACTTATTGACGGAGTTAGGGAAATAACAGAGGAATTAGTTGGAGAAGAACAGGGAGGTTTTAGGAAGTGAAGAGGTTGTGTAGATCAGATATTCATTCTTAGATCTTTAGTGGAAAAGTTTCTAGAGAAGGGAAAGAAGTTGTATGCGGCTTTCATGGATTTAGAGAAAGCATATGACAGGGTGGATAGAAAAGGATTGTGGAAATTTTGGAGTAGATGTGAAGTTGTTGAATGCTGTGAAGAGCATGTATGAGGGTGCTAAGACTGCAGTGCGTGTGGATGGTGAACTGAATGAATTTTTCTTTTTGAAGGTTCGACTGAAGCAAGGATGAGTAATGTCTCCATGGTTGTTAAATCTGTATTTGGATGGGGTAATAAAAGAGATACAAGGTAGGGCAGTGGATGTTGGAGCGGCCCTAGTGAAAGAGGACAGTGTTTGGAAACTCCCAGTACCGTTGTTGCAGATGATACTGTGTTGTTAAATGAAGACGAAGGGGAGCTACAAAGCTTGGTGGATGAGTTTGGGAGAGTGTGTAGGAAACGGAATTTAAAGGTGAATATAGGGAAGAGTAAAGTTACGGTCTTCGAGAGAAGTGAAGTCAGTGAATGTACAGCGAGATTGGATGGGGAGGAAATGGAGAATGTGAGTTCGTGTAAGTACTTGGGTAGTGTGATGAGTAAGGATGGAAGTGTAGAGAGTGAAGTGCTTGAAAGGATACAACAAGGAAAAAAGGTTGCTGGTTCCTTGAAAGCAGTGATAAGAAACAGGGAAGTGAGCATAGAAGTGAAAAAGCTACTACATGATAGTATTATGATACCAACTCTAACGTATGGAAGCGAAGCTTGGACGTTACTGGAGGGACACAAGTCAAGGGTGAGAGCAGTTGATATGAGTTATTTGAAAGGAGCATGTGGAATCACATGGAGAGACAGGCTGACAAATGAGGAAGTGAAGGAATACTGTGGTGTGCATTTGGATGTGATAGGAAGCGTTAGGAGAAACACATTAAGGTGGTTTGGTCATGTGGAGAGGATGGAGAGTGAAAGACTGATGAGTAGAGTGTATGTAAGTGAGGTGGAGAGGGGGAGAGGGAGGGGGGATGACTAGGATGAGATGGAGGGATGGAGTGGAGAGGTATATGCGAGAGGGGGATGTGAGCTGGGAGCAGGGCAGTGAAATGGCGGGGAACAGGGCGACATGGAGGCGATTTGTTTGTGGCCACCCCGTATAAGAGATTAAGGCGTCTGGCAATAGATAGATAAAACCTTTGACTACCTCGTGTAATCTTTCATCTACCTTTCACCACCCTGTCACAGTGCCACATGATAAAATAAAAGAAAAAAGAGAAAATACATCGTTGCAATGAAATGAATACCTGCGTAACCTGGTGAGAAATACGGTGCGGTAATGAGAGTGGAGCTGACAACACAGGTAAATCTGGACACGACAATAAAGTACAGGTGTGCGCCGGCGTAATAAAAATGTCTTGGTCTCATTAATAAGGAGGGGAAAAAAATATGCTGACTGGTGTATGCTTTTTTTTTTTTTTTTTTTTTTCTAATTTGTTTTTTTTTTGTGGAGTTCAGAATCGTCATTTATATGTAGATAGGTAGGTAGATAGAGAGATGGATAGTTAAATAGATAGAATAATTGATTGATGGATGAGTGGATATGTAAGTTAATGGTTAAGTAGGTCGGTAAGTAGATAGATAGATAGATAGATGGGCTGATAGACAAAGATGGTGAATGGATAGAAATGTAGGTGGGTAGGTAGATAGAGAGACAGAAAAATAGATACACAGACAGAATACATAAAGATACAGATTGACTGAGATATGACTAAGAAGATACATGTGTAGAGAAATGGTTAATATATGCACTCACATTTATGAAGCAATAATGAACCCAAGTATTCCCTGTAGCACCCGTCAGCATCCTCAACCAACCCTCTACACATTTCCTACGCAATGGCTGCCCAAAGAACCATACTCGCCTCATTTATACCCTCTGTGTCAACTCTCCAGTTGTTGGCTGACGCGGAGACAGGGGTAGCGCGGTAATATCATCGGTATCACTGTAGTTCTTTCACCTTAACTTTGCATAGATTTTTTTCTTTTTGCAGCTTTTCCCGTAGCTCAGTCGCAGAATAAGACAATGCCGTGGCACTACATCCCTTCCACAGCACTTCTTCGTGACTTGCTCTGCATTCTAGCGTTAATCTCTTAACATCTCAGTATTCAAGATAGAGAGACGGCAATTTTAGACCAAGTTAGAGTAAAAAGAGCATACCTCACAAATTCCTTCTTTATTTCACTATTGTACTATCTGCTGTGTCTGCTTAGCCCTCATTTGACCTTCTCATGGTAAATACAGTTCTTGTTTTTTATTTCTTCTTTACAAAACACGAATTTATTTTCCTTAAAATGTCTTACAAACCTGAAAATGAAAATACTGGTACTGTTAACACGTCCTTGGTCGAGACAACTCTAGCACCCTTCTTCAGATAACGTCAAAATTTATTTCATTTATTTAATTATTTATCTATTTATTTTAGCTGCCTCTTCACCCTCCTGACTTTGTTATTTCTCCTCCCTCCCTACCCCCTCCCACTTCTCCCTACATCCACACCATCACTTCAATCTTTTCCGCTCTCTCCCTTCCCCCTTTCCTCTCCCCCTTCCCTTTGTCTTCCCTCCCTCTCCATTTTCCGCATTCTCTTCCCTTTTCTTCCCTCCCTTCCCCCTTTCCGCATTCTCTTCCCCTTTTCTTCCCTCCCTTCCCCCTTCCCACATTCTTTCCCCCTTTCTTCCTTCCCTTCCCCGTTTCCTCCTTCCCTTCCCCCTTTCCGCCCTCCCTTCCTGCTTTCCTCTCCGTCTTCCTCCTCCGTCTATGTGATATTCGTCACGTCACTCAAAACCCCCAAGATAAACATGTAAAAAATGAATTACTTTTTAAGTTAAAACACACACACACACACACACACACACACACACACACACACACACACACACACACACACACACACACACACACACATACATACAGACTCCCAGCCGTCCGAAATAGTTCAGACAAAAAATCCAATGGTTTTTCAGATTTATTTTATCTTTCACGAAGCTTAAAATCCGAGAGAGAGAGAGAG
>NC_137057.1:34958169-34965669 GCF_032717465.1 Coenobita brevimanus
TAGTATTAGTAATTGTTATTATTGTGCTTCTTGTGTTGTTGTTTTAACCCCAAGTGCGTCTAATACGTGAACCCAGTTGACTGCATGCTGAAGTTGCCCTCCTCCTGCAGTGCACCATCCCCTGTTCAGGTGATAGGGAGAGAGATGAGAGGCATTTGCATAACCAGGCAGGGGAACCACTCAGTTATATCAGTGTCACCGCAAGAAGGCGCCCCTCCTATATAAAAAGGATTAATTGAAAAACAATGGTAACAGTTTCCGTCTCACACATGCACTTTCTATTATGAATCGTCATTTTTTGCTCCGTAAAAGTTTTTCACCCCTTCCAGCAGTTCTCCTCCGCTTGAGTGTGTGTTTGTGTGTGTGTGTGTATTTCACACACACACACACACACACACACACACACACACACACACACACACACAGCTACAAAAATGATGTGGAAACCACTTATCAGTATGCTGTAATGGTGAAAGTAAAGAAAGACTTAGAAACAAGGGTGGAAGAAAAAAGCATTAAAAAGGAAGTGAAAAGAATAATTCAAAACAATCCTAAGTTAGTCAGAGATTCCGTAGATTTCAACTAATCTATAGTAATCACTGGTATAGAAGAGGAAAAAGTAAAAAACAAGATCTCAAGAGACAAGGAGATGGCAAATGTAATGAGCATGTTGAAAGAAGTATCAGAGGAAATCTGTAGTAAAGACATAGAGGAACACAAAAGGTTAGGGAAATACGAGAAAAGCAAGTCAAGACCCCTAAAGGTAACCTTCCAGAGTGTAAGCACCGTGGAGGAGATACTAAAAAATGCAAAGAATCTTATGGAAAAAGAGGAGTTCAAAAATGTATGGATAAAAAGATGCCTAACACAAGAAGAACTGGAATTACTGAAAGAGAAGAGGGAGGAAGCAAAAACAAAAAATGAGGGAAGATCAGAGGAGGAGAAGTTATGGGATTGCAGGTACGAAAGTGGTACATAAACAGGAGGGAATAAAAAGGAGGAAGGTAGTAGAACCAAGATGATTAAGTTGATGTACTCAAATGTGGATGGAATGGTATCTAAATTATTAGAGATGAATGATTGTCAAAGAAAATGAACCACATAATAATATGCCTAACTGAAACAATGACACCAGGGATATCAATTGACATCCTAAACTTAGAGGAATAAAATATATGGAGACGAGATAGGAACTTAAAAAAAGGAGAGGAATTATAATATTAACTAAGAAAAATCTAAAAGTCAAAGAAATAGAAATAGATATACCCTCACAAGTAGAACTGATTGCGGTAGAGATCAATACATCTGAAGGGAAAGTAATTGTAGCCAATTTGCACATGCCACCCAGATCAAAAACATGGGAAAGAGACGAATATGAAGACCTGGCGGAGAGTACAGTTCAGAGTTTAAGAGCATTACTACATAAAATGGAAGAGAAATCGGAAAGAATTATGCTAACTGGAGATTTTAATACAAATATAAATTAAAATACTCTAGATATAATAAGCCAAAAAAGCTGTTGGGACCAAAAGCTCCTGGATCTCGTGCAAGTTTTTCCTAACGCAACATGTAAGGGAAAGAACCAGAAAAAGAGGACTCGATGTACCCTCAATGCTAGATCTCATATTTACTAGGCAAGAAAACGATATTGACAATTTAATATACCACCCTCCATTCAGCAAAAGCGACCATGCAGTACTAAATTGCAGCTTCAGGATAGCATATGACATAGTTAACAGCAATGAAAGTTACAAATAGAGCCTAAACTATTAAAAGGGAAACTATCATGACCTAAAGAAGTACTTCTTAGAAACTGATTGGGGAAAGGAACTTAGAGGACAAGATTTAAATGTATGAAATAGGAGTCCAGAAGTACATCCCAAAGCACAAAGAAGCAGAAAAGAAAATAAAGAAATGGTTTAATACAGAATGTAAAAAATCAAAAGAAAAAAGAGATTTGTTGTGGAATAGATACAGAAGACACAATAGTGAAAGGGCATATAATAATTACAAACAGGCAAGAAACGATTATACAAGAATAAGGAGCGAAGCCAAAAAACAGTTTGAGGAGGATATCATAAATAAAAGTAATGATCAACCGAAGCTATTTTACAGCTACATCAGAAGCAAAACCAAAGTAAAAGATAAAATACAATCCATTATGGACGATGGAATCACCTATACACAAGAGAAGGATATTTGTGAAGCACTAAACAAGAAATTTCAATCAGTTTTTACAGAGGAGAAAAATTTTGAGAGGGATTATGTGGAATATACATGCCCACACATACTACCAGATATACAAACATCAGAAAAAGTAATACAGAAGGAGCTAAGTAAATTAGACAAAGAAAAAGCAAATGGTCCTGATGAAATTTCATGTTGGGTATTACGTGAATGTTCAAATGAGTTAAATAAACAATTATTTTTAATTTTCAAGAAATCCTTGAGTCAAGGTAAACTACCTGATATTTGGAAGAAAGCAAACATTTTTCCCTTATTCAATAAAGGGAATAGACAAAATCCACTCAACTACCGACTAGTATCACTAACCAGTGTTGTAAGCAAGGTATTAAAAAAGCTTATAAGAAAAGCTTGGGTAAATCATCTAAAAGAACACAGTATGATAACAGAAAGACAGTTTGGTTTCAGAAAAGGAAAATCATGTGTTACTAATCTGTTGAGCTACTATGACAGAGTAACAAACACATTACAGGAAAGAGAAGGATGGGTGGACAGTATCTATTTAGATTTCAAGAAAGCATTTGACACAGTACCACACCAAAGACTTTTATGGAAACTGTATCATCAAGGAGGAATTCGAGGCAAACTGTATTGTTGGATGCAAGATTTTAGAAATGAGAACAGTACTAAGGGGAAATTACTCATCATGGAAAGAAGTGACTAGGGGAGTACCACAGGGCTCAGTGCTGGCACCAATCATGTTTTTAGTGTATATAAATGATATAGACAGTAACAATGGAATTGAAAGCTATCTAAATATGTTTGCAGATGATGCAAATACAAAGGAGAATTACTAACACAGATTCTTGTAAAGAGCTACAAGAAGAATTAAATAAACTTCATGAATGGAGTAATAGATGGCAAAGGGAATTCAATGTGGACAAGTGTCATGTAATCAAGTTTGGTAAAAGTGGAAAAAGACCTGATTGGGATTATACGTTAGGAAATAAAACCCTACACACATCAGAAAGAGAGAAGGATCTAGGTGTGATTATCAATAACAGACTATCTCCGGCTGACCACATCAGTGAGAAGGTACGGGACATGTATACACTGCTTGCAAATATAAGAACAGCGTTTACATACATAAATGAAGACATGCTAAGAAAGATAATTACATCATTCATCAGACCAACCCTGGAGTATGTCCTCATCTCAAAAAACACATAGACAAAGATTGAAAAAGTTCAAAGGGCCGCTACAAGATGGGTACCAAGCTTAAGGGATCTAAGCTATGAAGAAAGACTAAATAAACTGAATCTACCAACACTACAGGAAAGAAGGAAAAGAGGTGACATGATTATGCTATATAAATGCATATCAGGGAAGGAGAAAATAGACATAAATGATTACTTAACCTATGGGGAAGCATCAGCAAGAGGACACTGCAAAAAACTGCATAAGAAGAGAAGTGATAAAGACGTAAGGAAATTTAGTTTCTCAAATAGAGCAATTGATCAGTGGAATGCACTACCGAATGAAATAGTGTGTGCCAAAACAATTCATAATTCTAAGGATATGTACGATAAATATGGTTTAAGACACGGGACAGTACGAGCTTGACTCAGTCCTGTAAAGATACAATTAGGTAAGAAAACACACACACACACACACACACACACACACACACACACACACACACACACACACACACACACACACACGTGGAAAATAGGAATGAAAAGTGAATGTGCGCGTACAGATATATATGTGTGTGTGGGGGGGGGAAGGGGTTTTCTCAGCACCTCCAGGAATGCTCTCCCGTTGACTTTCATGCTTTTTCCCCTATCTACTATGCCTTCTGATGGAGGATGTGGGGGAGCGTTGATCTGATAGCGGTCTCTCTCTCTCTCTCTCTCTCTCTGAACACCCACATATATAACAATTTTTACTGTTGATTGTTTTCTCTAGTTTGTTTATATATTTTTTTTATCTCGGTCTATCTGTCTATCTATATCTTCTTCTCTGTATCTATCTATCTATCTGTCTCTTCTGTCTATCGATTCATCCTTCTCTCTAACACATACCAGCAAAAAAAATATAAACTTCCCCATGTTTACCAACAAACATCAATTGCCATTCATATACTATCTATCTATCTATAGCCCGACGCCCTAATCCAGCAAAGGGTGGCCGCAGACAAAACGCCTCCAAGTCACTCTGTCACCCACCATTCGACTACCCTCCCCCCAACTCACCCCCCCCTCCCTCAAATACCTCTCAACTCCATCCCTCCACCTCATCCTCGGTCTACCCCTCCCTCTCCCTCCCTCCACCTCACCTACATACACCCTCTTAGTCAGTCTTTCATTCTCCATTCTCTCCACATGTCATATACACATCCATATATACTTTCCACACCTCCAGTTATCTCGATGACGACCACACTTATGAATATATATTAGTTAACTTGTATCTAAACTGCTTTCATAAGGTAACAGCGCACAGCAATTCGTAATGAACACACAGGAAAGAGAAAATAATTATTGCGTTGCTGAAGACTGGATATAAACAGGAATGTTCTTAACCCTTGCGATCGAGTATGGGATGTGGATTTAATAGTTGCTGTTTGTAGACGATTTTATTCAGCCTTGGGTCTGTCTTTCTGTCTGTCTTTATCTATCTGTCTATGTATTTATCTACCCATCTTCCTTTTCCCTGGCAAAATCTTCTGAAAATAGCAAACTTAAATGAATACCATATATAATCCCTCCAGTTCGAAAAATCTCTAATAAGTTTAATAAAGTTGTCTGAAAAGAAAAATAAGGAAATAATTGTAATCGAAAACAGGAGGATAAGTTCGTTTTAAGATGATTACCAACATTATAATCTTAGCTGGAATCTAATTAAAGAAAGTGGAAATAGATTACCATAAAAGGTTTACTGAGAGAGAGAGAGAGAGAGAGAGAGAGAGAGAGAGAGAGAGAGAGAGAGAGAGAGAGAGAGAGAGAGAGAGAGAGAGAGAGAGAGAGAGAGAGAGAGAGAGAGAGAGAGAGAGAGAGAGAGACAGAGACAGAGACAGAGACAGACAGACAGACAGACAGACAGACAGAGACAGACAGATAGACAGACAGACAGAAAGACAGATAGACAGACAGACAAGGAATCAGAGAAAGAAAGAAAGAGAATGAATGATGAAACTAAAAGTGAAAGAAACAGACAGAGACAGACAGACTAACAAGCAAAGACAAAGGCATACAGAGAATCGAAGAAAAAGAAAGACAGAATCCGAAAGAGAGAGAAAAGAGAGAAACGGAATCCAATTTATTCTTTCCCAATCGACTCCCACCTACTAACTTTTTCTTCTACTCCCACGGAACAGAATTTAAAAACGCGTCCTACGTTGAGAGGTCTGATTTGGTGATATTATTTGCTGTGGTGTATGCAATGTAGCTTTATTTTTATTAATTCATTTATATACTTTTTTTACGTTTATTATTGCTGTACTAGATTATATTATTCTACAGTGGAAGGCTCCCTGGTTAATAAAGAGATTTATTAGCATTAAATATCCCTCGATTATGGTACACTATTATTGTTGCTACCAAACGATTTCCTTCAGTTTGGAAAACTCCTTTCGCACTGAAGGGATTTATTTCCTGAACCACCCAAGGGCCAGCCTAGAAACGCCTGTGCCACTGAGTTACTGAAATCACTGAGCACCTGACGAATTCTTTTGAAATTAGCACTTTGCAGCCTCCTAGAGCCCCCAAGATAGTCACAAAGGCCTTCCTAACAGCCCTTTAGATAATCCTCAGAGACTTTCATATGAGGACTTTTGGTGGCTTTTTAGGGCTTCCTTTTTTTTTTGGGGGGGGGGAGCGGTGAAGTGAGTTCCGGCAACTCTCATTCGAGCCAGGGTTTTCCAAGTGTAGTCGAATTTTTCAGTTCGTCACGTACGAGGATCTGTCAGAAAGCACCCTCACTGTTTTACTTACTTTTTTTTTTGTATTTAGATTACATGGGGAAAGGCGACTCAGAACCAGTCAACTGTACAAGCGTCAGGACAGGCAACTAGTTTTTTCTAACATTTAATCTTCCCCTAGAATACGTCACAAGCCATCGAATCTACATCGAGGTCTTCATATTTACTATTGGGTAATCATGGACAAGGGAAGGGAAAAGGGTGATTTTTTTTTTTTTTTTTTTTTTGATGCCACTGTAGCTGAACTCAAGGATAAGGCAACTGACAGTAGACAGATCTTCAGACAGACAGAAAGATAGATGGATTGACAGTGGGATAGTTGGAGGCTAGGCTACTTAGCTCAGATTATTTAAGCTATAAATACTTAACCTATGTATGTCATAATAATAATAATAATAATAATAATAATAATATTAGAAAGAGGAGTAGAAGTAGCGGTAGTAGTAGTAGTAGTAGTTGGAATTGTTGTTGTTGTTGTAGGTTCAAGTGCAACGTAGACCCGGTGGACTGCAGGCTGAAGCTGCCCTTTTCTGGCGGTCCATGATCTCCCTTTCAGAGATAGGGAGGGAACTGAGGGTTCCCACTATAACCAGGCAGAGGATCAGCTCGGTAATATCAATTCCACCATGTGAAGGCGCCCTTTCCAGCACCCAGCAGTATAGTGACGGGTTAAAAGCAAACTATTATTTCTTTCACTAAAACTAGGTATTTCCTAAGCCGAATATTAAGACTGAGAACGTTGCTGTTATCATACTGTAATGTGTTAAATACAGCTAAAATAAGTGGTATTCAACTGACATAATATTCACCTAAACACACACACACACACACACACACACACACACACACACACCTCAGCCTTTAAAATTAAAATGTCATTAGTGAACGAAGGGAGGTTAATTGCATTCTTCCCCTTACATCTCTGTCTTTAGTGATGTATTTATTTGGAGTTTTGTTTATCTCAACCTGGCATCATGGGTGATCTTTGTATCCGTCATTATTATTATTATTAGTAGTAGTAGTAGTAGTGGTAGTAGTAGTGGTAGTAGTAGTAGTAGTAATAGTAGTAGTAAGAGTAGTAGTAGCAGTAGTAGTAGTAGTAGTGGTAGCAGTAGTAGTATGATGATGATGATGATGATGATGGTGATGGTGATTGTGATGATGGTGATGATGGTTATTATTATTGTTATAATTATTATTGTTATTCCGTCACTTTTCGCCTCCGATTTTCATCATATTTACTGAGGAAGTACACCACAACCCTATTATTATTATTATTATTATTATTATTATTATTATTATTATTATTATTCTGTCAGTTGTCGTCTCCG
>NC_137057.1:34968169-35030669 GCF_032717465.1 Coenobita brevimanus
GTAGCCTACATTATCTTTCTCTGTTCCATAACATAAATTTGGCGACCTCATATCAGGATATTCAGGATATTATCATAAGGATATTGCTTGATAGTATGTGACTGTGATTTATTCATGATGTCTACTATTACTACACTTGATGAAGCCAAAGATTTTTTGTCAAATGTGCAAACAGAGTGTGATGTAGAAAACAGAACAAAGAATGAACTTAAGCTTGTTGCTCAACAACTGGGAATTGCAGTTCACTCTCATCATGTAAAGATCAAATTGTTGGCATGATTACTAAAAGCTTGTTTAATGTAACTCCTCCAAATGAGCAAACGCAGATTGAAATAGCTAAGTTACAGCTAGCCCTGCAGGAGGCTCGTGTTAAGGAGGCTGAATTTCAAGCAAATGCTAAGGAGGCTGAATCTCAGGCTCGGATTCAGGAGGCACAGATACAGGCTCAGGCACAAATTGAACTAGCTAGGATTCAGGCAGACCATGAGTATCGCATGAAACAAGGTGGAACTGGATCATCTAGCTCTGATGATTTTGATGTGGCTAAAAATGTTAAACTTGTCCCTCCTTTTAATGAATCTGATTTAACAATGTATTTTCAGTTGTTTGAGAGGGTAGCTACAGGTTTTAATTGGCCCAAGGAGTATTGGCCAGTACTCCTTCAAACTGTTCTCACCGGTAAACCTCAAGTAACTTATGCATCTTTGCCTCAGGATTAATCTGATAATTATGATGTAGTTAAGAGCTTGATTCTTAAGGCCTATGAGCTTGTTCCTGAAGCCTATAGAGTAAAATTTAGGACAACTTACAAGCAAGATAAGCAATCCCATGTTGAGTATGCAAAAATCAAAGAAGATCTGTTAGAGCAGTGGTTAAATTCTACGAATGTGGATTCTGATTTTGGTAAATTTAAGCAGATGATTTTGCTGGAGGACTTCAAGAGGTGTGTTAATAAAGATGTAAGCCTATATCTTGATGAGAGAAGAATAGATAATTTGTCTGATGCTGCAGTTTTAGCTGATGAATATGTTCTCACTCACAAGAGATATTCTAAAGAAAAAGGGAAAGCTGAGAGTAAGTACGTTGCCTCTACTCAGAGTACAGGTAACAGGAAAGAGAATAAAGATGATGTTTCTCAGGAAGTAAATACCAGCTTCACCTCTAGATTTCAGAAAAGTAAATGTACTTATTGTAGTAAGCTTGGTCATACTACGGAGAAATGTTTCAGGAGACAGCGTGATGTGAACAAAAAGGAGTCTTTAAATATTCAGTCAATTGGTCTAGTGTCCACCCTTGAGAGCTCCCAGAATTCTTTAACTGAGTTAACTGAACCTGCTTTGAGGGGTAACTTAAATTCTCATCATGGAGCTCTTCTTTTGAGCAGTAACGTGGGTGACACTCTCAAGAGTTCATGTGCTAATTTCCTGTCTGATGGTTTTGTCAGTCCTCTGGACAGTAATGACAGGAAATCAGTTCAAATATATAGTGATACAGGTGCTTTCCTATCCCTTATGCTGACCAGTGTTCTAGGCTCTAATGTTAATTCCTCTGATGAAACTGTAGTCTTACAAGGTGTAGGGAATAATTACTTCTCTGTCCCTCTGTGCAGAGTGAATTTAGAGTCTGGTTTTGTTAATGGTTCCGTTATGTTTGGGTTGGTTGAGACACTCCCAATGTCAGGTGTAACTTTCTTACTTGGAAATGATATTGGTGAAAGTCAAGTGTGTCCAGCTCCTCAGTTGTCTAGTGAGCCAGTGGCTGTGTCCCAGGATTGTGATGTCCCTGATGTGTTCCCTGCATGTGCTGTCACTAGGGCTAAGTCTAAAGTTATTGGTGATTTAGAGGATAATGATGATGATGATGTTATCCTAGCTGACACTTTTCTCGCTAATTTGGACCACTCACCAGATGAGACAGTACCCCGTAGTGTTGATAATTTGTCTCGTCAAGAGTTGGTTGAGTTGCAGGTTGCTGACCCTGAGTTGAAAGGTCTAGCTAACTCTGCTTGCAGTGAGGAAGAGTCAGCTGGTGCTTCTACTTGTTATTATATAAAGTCAGGAGTACTTATGAGGAAGTGGAGACCCCCAACAGCATCAGCCGACTGTGAATGGGAGGTTGTACATCAAGTTGTCATCCACCGTGTTTGTGGGCAGGATATCACTAGAATGGCTCATGATTCCAGTTTGGCAGGACACCTTGGAGTGAGGAAGACTGTGGCACGCATTTTGAAACACTTCTACTGGCCAGGTATCTTTAGGGATGTTTCCTGGTATTGTAAGTCTTGTCACACCTGTCAAGTTGTGGGGAAGTGTAATCAGACCGAAAAGGTTGCACCTCTAGTTCCCATTCCTCCTTTTGAGGCGCCATTCACCCGTGTGTTGGTGGACATTGTGGGCCCTCTTCCTAAGACTTCTTCAGGATTTTCTTATGTGTTGACCCTGATTGATATGGCTACTCGTTATCCTGAAGCCATTCCACTTAGAAATATCTCAGCAAAGAACGTGGTTAAGGAAATGCTAGGGTTCTTCACAATGTTTGGTCTGCCCAAGGAGGTACAGTCAGACCGGGGAAGTAATTTCATGTCGAATGTTTTCAAGCAGTCTCTGAAAGAGTTGGGCATCACCCAGATCACATCTTCAGCTTACCATCCCCAGACCCAAGGAGCGTTGGAGAGATATCATCAAACACTCAAATCGATGCTCAAGAAATACTGTTTGGAACATCAGAAAGACTGGGATAAAGGTCTTCCATTCGTTGTGTTTGCTGCAAGAGAATCTCCAAATGAATCACTGGGCTTCTCACCTTTTGAACTACTGTTTGGCCATGAAGTAAGAGGACCCCTTAAGTTACTCAAGGAATGCTGGCTGTCGGAGGAAGATGACGTCAACCTGCTGGAGTATGTGATGAAGTTCAAAGAACGGCTGTCCACTGCTTTACAGCTGGCGAGAGAGAATTTAGGAGCTGCTCAGGAGAAGATGAAAACTTGGTATGATAAGAAGTCCAGGTTACGCCACTTTCAGCCAGGAGATCAGGTTTTGATTCTGCTACCGGTTCATGGGCAACCTCTTCAAGCCAAGTTTAGTGGTCCTTATTTCGTGGAGAAGAAACTCAGTGATGTCAACTATGTCATCGCCACACCAGATCGCAGAAAGAACAAGCATCTATGTCACATCAACATGCTAAAGTTATATCACAGGCGGGACGAAAATAATCCAGTCTGCACTGTAGCTGTTCCACCCGAGTCTGCAAGTGAAGCTCTCCCATGCAGTATGAGCCTGAGTGACAGTTTGGGGAAGAATCCTGATATCATGAATGATCTCCAGACTAAGCTTCTCATCTACCTCCCGAGGAAAGGCAGGAGTTTTCGGCATTACTGCAGGAGTACCCGCAAGTGTTCCATGCCACTCCAGGAAGAATCACTGTGTTGATGCATGATGTCGATGTTGGAGACGCAAAGCCAATTAAATTGCCTCCTTACCGTGTGAACCCAGTGAAAGTTCCTCTCATCCAGAAGGAGCTTGGCTACCTGTTGGACCACAAGATGATTGAGCCCTGTCAGAGCGAGTGGAGTTCTCCTGTCACTCTGGTCCCTAAGCCGGGTGGGTCACAGCGGCTTTTCATCAACTACAGACGTGTTAATCAGATAACCAAAACAGACACTTACCCTCTCCCTCGCGTGGAAGATTGCATAGACAAGATCGGAAAGGCTAGGTACATAAGTAAGTTTGATTTGTTAAAGGGATACTGGCAAGTACCTATGACTGAACGTGCTAGGGAGATCTCATGTTTTGTAACACTAGGAAAGACTTTTGCATGTTCTGTAATGCCATATGGTATGAAGAATGCACCAGCCACATTTCAGAAGCTCATGAATGTTGTAACAGAGGGTTTGGCAGGGTGTGTTGTTTATATTGATGATGTATTAATCTTCAGTGACAACTGGAAAGATCACCTATGCCATGTCAGTAAATTTCTTGAGCGTTTGGTTCATGCTAATCTTGTAGCTAATTTATCAAAGTGTGAGTTTGGTCAAGCTAAAGTTCAGTACCTTGGGTATGTAATTGGTGATGGACATGTTGCACCACCAGGAGCTAAGGTTCAGGTTATAAGTGATCTTCCCAGACCTAAAAGTAGGAAAGAGCTACAAAGATTTTTGGGAATGGTAGGTTATTACAGGAGATTTGTTCTTAACTTTTCTATTCTTGTATCACCACTTACAGAACTACTGAAAAAGGGAGTTAAATTTGTCTGGACCGATAACTGTGAATCCTCTTTCAAGAAACTTAAAGCTATCCTATTAATTCAGCCAGTGCTCGCTACTCCAAATTTTGCTAAGCCTTTTAAGATGGCTGTTGACGCAAGTGATACAGGAGCTGGGGCTGTTTTGCTGCAAGAGGATGATCAGGGTATTGAACACCCTGTATCTTATTACATTAAGAAGTTCACTCCACCTCAAAAGAACTACTCAACTATTGAGAAAGAGCTTTTGACCTTGATTTTGGGTTTACAGCATTTTTCATTTTATTTGTGTTCTGGTTTTGACCCCATAGTCATTTATACCGATCATAACCCACTGAAATTCCTTAGTAAGTTTAAAGATAGAAATCAGAGATTGACAAGATGGAGTCTACTTCTTCAGGAGTATTCATTAGACATACAACATGTCAAGGGGAAAGAAAATGTTATTGCAGATCGCTTATCTAGACTTTAGACAGATTGTTTTAGAGTAATAAGAAATTTCCTTTGTAAATTTCTTTTTCTTTGTGGGGAGGTGTTACATAGCCTATGATTTCATCATCCTTTGTGTAATTTTAACGCACAGTATGCTGCATGTTTGATCACGAGCGTGTTCTGCCTCAGTCCCCCCTTCTACCGTTATAGTAGAGTAAGTCGTCCTTTCTGTTGTTCAGAGTAAGATTGTCAGCTCTTTGTCCTCTATGGCTTCATTTGGGCGTCCTTCTTACAAGTTGTATCAAGCTCTGCTGGCCCCTATATAATGAGCTCAGAGTCTGCATTATTGCCACTTAGATCTACTCCTCATTTTGCTCACATCTCTGTCCTCCCCTGTACAGTTATTATTATTGTGAGTGCTCAGGAAGTCTCCAACCATCTAGCACAAGGGAGGGCAACCTCTGGCCCGGGGGCCAGATCCGGCCCGCGAAGGTCTAGCGTCTGGCCCACCAACCTGCTCGGCATAAGCATAGCAATCCGGCCCGCGAAACCCCAGCCAAAACAAATTGAATTCTGACAAGCAGCATCTGCCAGCTGCATGTGGCTGGCAGATGCTATTTGCCAACTTGGCACTCCCCTCACCCCGCGCAATACAATTTTTCTGCCATCCTGCCAGACCCCAGTGTCTGTAGGACTTCCACACTGAGAGGAGGTATGTTTGACTCTTAAGGCTGGTACCCACCTGTTGTGTATCAATGTATGTATGTAGTACTTTTCAGGTTCATAGATATTTTGAGATCTTAACTCGCGAGCTCAAACGCATTCCACCCCATCAAATGTGGAAGTCTGTATCCTGATATAGATTTACTTAGTATGTTTTCCAAAAAATTCTTGCATATATTCACATTTCTGTTCTCATTTGTCACTCTGGCCTGTGGGCTGCTACTGAAAATCTCATCTGGCCCTCGCTCTGAAAAGGTTGCCCACCCCTGATCTAGCAGCTGTGTGTAATTTGAGTATAACTGTTGTTGCATTTTTTCTTGTACTGTGTAGCATAAGGTTAATTCTTGGGCCTAGTAAGGTTTTTGTAATTTATGTAAGGTTCTTATTGTCAGCCATCATTAATAATATTTTGTATCTGTAATAATATATCTGGCATTCACTGAGTATTATCTGGTATCTCATTTTAACAGGGCTGACTTAGATAAATTTACTCATGCTAATTTCGTGTTAATAGAGGCTATTGCAGTTAACCATATATTTAACCTGTTTTTTGCCATTACATTATCCTTATGAGTCCTGAATGTTTTGTTGTTAGTTTGAGCATTAAACTTTAACTTGTAATTTTACCTAACTCTTTTATTTGAACCTGGACCTTTACGGGACAGTAGTGATTATTAGTATTCTCACTTAAAGTGTACATTATCTTTCTCTGTTCCGTAACAATATATATCTATATCTATATCTATCTATCTATATAATCTATCTATCTATCTATCTATATATCTATCTATATCTATATCTATCTATCTATCTATCTCTCTATATATCTATATATATATATATATATATATATATATATATATATATATATATATATATATATTTATATGAAGATCTAGACCTACGATATAAGAAGCCTCGCAGGAGATTACAAACTTCGTAACTTATTGACTGAATTGGAAATTATTAGTTGGGACATTGCAGGGTTGAGTGAGATCCACAGAATAGAAGTAATTCAGCTCGAAGACTGTTACCACCTATTTTACTATAGAGGAAGGGAAAATGAAATAGTTAGCAATGTTGGATTTTTAATTAACGTAAATCTTGCAGACAACTTGTTAAATTCAACAGTGCATTTGACAGAGGAGCATGGATTGTAATTAGACTGTGCAAAAAATACACCCTGAAGCTATTATAGGTACGTGCACAAACTTCTCAGAGCTCAGATGAAGGAATAGAAGCATTCTAATATATGATTAAATCTTCCAGATTATGGAAGAAGAAAAAAACATATACTATACTCATGGGAGACTTCAATGCAAAAGTTGGGAAATTAAAAAATGGAGAAGCATGTTATGGGAATTTTTGAAGTGGGAGAAAGGAATGAAAGAGGAAAAATGATGGTAAATTTTGCTGAAATATATAACATGAAAATAATGAACATGTTCTCTCACCGAACCGGGAGAAAATGGACCTGGAGAAGTCAATTGGAGAAACTAAAAATGAAATCGACTTCATTATTGCAGTTAAGAATAACACGATCACAAATGTCACAGTTATCAACAAAGTAAATATAGGAAATGACCACAGGCTGGGTTGCACAGCCAGATTCAATTTCAGAAGTGGGAGAAAGATTATTAAAAACAAAACGATTTTCCCAATAAAAGTAAAAGAAACCAAAACAGTCTTTCACATGGAAATTAAAAACAGATTTCAGGATCTAAGTAATGCTGAATGTGACACTGATGAACTGAATGACAGACTAACAAAAGTGCAAAGAGAATCAGCGGGGGCAGTAGGGAAACCTAATACAACCATTTCCAAGAAATATTCGGAAAGAACACTCAAACTCATGAAAAATCTATCTATCTATCTATTGCCAGACGCCTCAATCCCGTTTGGGGTGGCCACAAACAAATCGCCTCCAAGTCGCCCTGTCCCCCCGCCATTTCACTGCCCTGCTCCCAACTCACACCCCCCTCTCTCATATACCTCTCCACCCCATCCCTCCATCTCATCCTCGGCCTCCCCCTCCCTCTTCCCCCCTCCACCTCACTCACATACACTCTCTTCGTCAGTCTTTCACCCTCCATCCTCTCCACATGGCCAAACCACCTCAGTGTGTTCCTCATAACGCTTCCTATCACATCCACATCCACACCACAACGCTCCTTTATATCCTCATTCGTCAGCCTGTCTCTCCACGTGACTCCACAGGCTCCTCTTAAATAACTCATTTCCACTGCTCTCACTCTTGACTTGTGTCCTTCCAACAATGTCCAAGCTTCACTTCCGTACGTTAGAGTTGGTATCACAATACTGTCATGTAGTAACTTTTTCACTTCCATGCTCACTTCCCTGTTTCTTATCAATGCTTTCAAGGAACCAGCAACCTTTCTTCCCTGCTGTACTCTTTCAAGCACTTCACCCTCCAAACCTCCATCCTTACTCATCACACTACCCAAATACTTAAACGTACTCACATTTTCCAATTCCTCACCATCCAACCTCGCTGTACATTCACTAACTTCACCTCTCTCAAAGACCATCACTTTACTCTTCCCTACATTCACCTTTAGGTTCCGATTCTTACACACTCTCTCAAACTCATCCACTAAGCCTTGCAGCTCCCCTTCGTCTTCACTCAACAACACAGTATCATCTGCAAACAACAGTACAGGGAGTTTCCAAACACTATCCTCTCTCACCAGGGCCACTCCAACATCCACTACCCTACCTTGTACCTCTTTTATTACCCAATCCATGTACAGATTGAACAACCATGGAGACATGACACATCCCTGTTTCAAACCAACTTTCAAAGAGAAAAATTCACTTAGTTCACCATCCACACGCACTGCAGCCTTTGCACCATCGTACATACTCTTCACAGCATTCAACAACTTCCCATCTACTCCATATATTCTTAACACTTTCCACAATCCTCGTCTATCCACCCTGTCATATGCATTCTCCAAATCCATGAAAGCTGCATACAACTTCTTTCCCTTCTCTAGAAACTTTTCCACTAAAGATCTAAGAATGAATATCTGATCTAGACAACCTCTTCCCTTCCTAAAGCCTCCCTGTTCTTCTCCAACTAATTTCTCTGTTCTTTCTCTAACTCTGTCTATAAGTATCCTACCATACACTTTTCCTATTATACTAAGAAGACAAATGCCCCTATGATTACCACACACTTCTTTTTCCCCTTTTCCTTTGTACAAGGGAATAATTATACCTGACTTCCAATCCTCCGGGACTCTACCTTCCTCCCAGGCCAATCTGCACATCTTCCACATCCATTCTACTACTATCTCTCCCCCATGCTTCGGCATTTCACCACACACTCCATCAATTCCTGGGGCTTTCCCCTATTTAACTTTCTCCATTGCTTCCACAACTTCTATCCTACCGATTTATTCCTGTCTTCTCACCTCCCTCCTTCTCCCAGCCATTCCCCAGCCACTTATACTCGCATTACTTCCATCCTCTACGTTCAACAATTCCTTAAAGTGTTCTCTCCATCTGCTCACTTTTTCTCCCTTCTCCACTAGTAATCTACCATTTTTATCTTTCACTCCCCTGCTAACTTCACTTCCACCCTTTCTTACTCTTTTCACTTCTCTCCAGAACATTTTCTTACAGTCCCTCCACTTTACACTCAAATTCCTTCCAAATTCCTCATCCACTCTCTTCTTACTCTCTCTTACTAATCTTTTCACCTCTCTCTTTCTTTCCACATATAACTCTCTCTTCCGCCTTTCAACTTCTTCCACGCCCCTATTTCTCATCCATTCATTGTATGCTTTCTTCTTTTGTGCCACAGCCTGTTTCACCTCTTCAGTCCACCACGCTGTTCCTTGCACCCTCCTCCGTCTTCTCTTCCTTCCACACACCACATCACATGCTGCACATATTTCTTCTGTAAATATCTTACACACACCTTCCACGTCTCCCATCTGCTCCAATTCATATTTGCCCAATCGTTCCTCCACTTCTCTCTTATACTCTTCTTTTTTCTCATCCTCTTGTAACCTCTCCACTCTCCTTGCAACTACTCCTTCCTCTCGTCTTTCCCTTCTTCTATTCCTCCATCTTACTTGTATCCTAATTCTGGCCACCACCAAGTAGTGGTCAGAAAGTCCACTCCCCCAACCTCTATACACTCTTGCATCCTTTACACATCTTCGCATCCTTTCATCCACACACACATAATCAATCATTGCCTTCCTTTCATTCAGTTCACCACCCACCCTTCTCATCACTCGCCATGTATACCTGTGGATCATTTTATGCCTGAAGAGGGTATTGGCTATCACCAACCCCCTCCCAGCACAAATGTCCACTAACGCACTCCCATTCTCATCTATCTCAGCAGGCACACCCCACTCACCAACTATTCCATCCACCTTCACATTACCAACTTTACCATTCATATCACCAATAAAAAACTCTCTCATTCCTTCCAAACTTTTCCATGCACACTTCCACATTTGTCCAGAACTCTTCTCTCACTCTTCTAGCACGATCTTGCATTGGCACATACACACACACAATCGCCCACATTTGTATTCCAACTTTCAACTTTACCCGCACAATGCTTGACCCAACTGATCCATACTGTCTTATGCTCTTCTTCCATCTTTTACTCACAACTATACATACTCCTTCCTTTGCCCTCTCATTCTCATCTACTCCTGCACATATACCCCATCCATACTCCCATTCTCTCACACTTTCTCCTCTCCATTTTGTTTCAGTTATTCCACATACATCCACTTTCGCACCCTCAAGCACCTGGACAATCTCTCTCTCTTTCACCTCATCATTCGCTCCTCTTACATTCCATGTACTCATTACCAAGTCCTTTGTCCGGTCCTGGGTCGTCATCGTTTGGTCAGTTCTTGTCCGAGGCTTCTTGTTTGTTTTTTTACTCGTAGTTAGTTGTTTTCCGGGGAGGGGCACTAACCCTCCGCCAATCCTTTTAGTCGCCTTTTACGACAAGCAGGGATACTGGGGGAGTATTCTTGAAAACCCCCCTACCCCCAGGGGGTAGAATGAGCGGAATTAAATATATTTATCAACAACAGATAAAGAGAAGAAAAAAGAAAGAGAATCAAGGATCGCATCAAAGAAACCGTTAAAAAAAAAAAAAAAAAGGAAAACGTCTGAAACAGGTTCGAAGTAAAATGGCACAAGACAAAAACGGTGAATTCATCAAGTGCAGAGATAAGATGGTAAAGAGAGTTGAAGAATTTTACAGAGCTGTGTGCATCAATGACAATAGTACCAATAGCAAACTTTTTAGTTGACACAAGTGAAATACCTGAGGTAACACCAGACGAAGTAAACATTTCTCTTAAAAATATGAAAAAGAGGGAAGCTTCCGCAAGAAGATGGAGTAGTAGCAGATTTACTGTTGGATGCAGGAATAGAAGTACAAAACAGGCTTGCCCACTTATTTACTGAATGTATAAATGAGAAGAAAATTTCCAGAACATGGTGTAATTCAAAAGTTGTTTTACTTTACAAAAAAAGGCCACTCAACAGACTAACTATCGACTCATTAGCTTATCATGTCACTTACAAACTCTCCACTAAAGTCTTTACTAACAGAATATCTAAAAATTTGGAAGTATACCAACCTCGAGAAGAAGTAGGATTCCGAAACAGGTATTTCAATGCTGATCATCTACATACAACGAAACAGCTAACTGTGAAAACTACAGAATAAACCACCGTGCTTAGGTTTTGTTGATTACGAAAAGGCCTTTGACTCAGTGGAGCACATTGCAACTATAAATTCATTGCGAGAACAAGGAGTAAATTGAACTCATAGTAAAACTGCTCGAAAACACGTATAAGGAGGGAACTGTTACAGTTAAACTGCATAAAAACTCAGAAAAAAATAAGATTGAGAAGAGCGTGCGTCAGGGAGATACAATTACACCAAAATCATTTACAGCATGCCTAGAAAGCATTTTCAGAAAACTAGAATGGGAAAACAAAAGAGTAAACAGATGGAGAAAAACTTAACCATTTAGGAGTTGCAGATGGCATTGTCCTAATCTCAGAAACAGCAGAGACATTGCAAGAAATGTTAAATGACCTGAACAGAAAAAGTCTCAAAGTAGGGCTAAAGATAACCGGAGTAAAACTAATGTTTAATCCACGTACACCAAATTGCGTCATCAGAATAAACGAGGAAATTCTTGTAGAAGTCGAGGAGTACAATTACTTGGGCAAAAGCTACAATTAACGAAAGACCATGATGGCGAAATAAAAAGACGCAATACAATTGGATGGAAAGTTTTCGGTAAATGCAGAGACATTATGAAAAGTACTTTAGCTTGCCAACACGAATGAAAAGAAAAGTATTTAAGGAATGTGTAATTCCAGCCGTGACATATGGTACTGAGACCTGGAAACTGACAAAATCAATGGAAAATATACTAATCCATTCTCAGAGAGCAATGAAAACGTAAAAGTTTGGAATATCTTTAACTCGTCACGTCCCGAGGTTTTCCGTACCTCCAACATCCCCCACTCCCAAGCCTTTCTGGATTTTTTTTTTTTTTTTTTTGGCTAAAAAACTTCCGCTTGGGTTGAGAAACGAAGGAAAATCACCAAGATAGGGCTTACCTTGGTCTATAAGTGGTCGGAACAGGTGAGGTCCCCCGCGCCAGGTATCGTATTCTATCATTGACGTGTCAGGTGCTCAGGTTTTCTATGGTTGGGAATACTGGGAGAAACAACACACAACACCTCTATATTTATTGAATTTGAACTAATAAACAATAACAGTAGCAATATAATGGATTTCAGACACATATATATGAAAAATAAGCATTGTACCATCGCGCGAGCATAGCAAGATAGGTCCGAGTGGTAACATGCTATGTGCTAAGTTTCTTGTATCAGTCAACATATCATTTTTTCTACTTGTATACTTCTGTTTCAATGACATTTTACCAATTTTTACTGTTTGTAAGTGTTTTCAGATGTTTTCATTCTTTATGATGACATGCAGCTTAAGTTTAGCGCACATCCGTTTACTAAGTGCACTCGCTATGACTCGTATTTCAACATACCCAATTGTTTTATCACTTTCCTATTATTTTTCCCTTTACATAGAACTTTTCCTCCACCACTGTAAATGTTTTCAATTATTTACATTCATTACGAGGGCATTTAGCGATATGCTAGCGCATATTCAAGTAGCAAGCACAATCTCAAACACTCCTGTTTCATCTTCTACTTTATCTATTCACTCCAATTATACTATCCCACTTACATTACACACGTTTACACCCCTATAGTGCACTGTACATACTTACTGGCATTATTTATTCAAGTGAGCGTCAGAATATCGCATGAAAATACCCTCGCAATGAATGTTTCAACCAACATAATACTCAAACACTTATATACTAATTCTTCACATATATTACACACTTTACCACTTGTTGACTTCTACTTTCATTATTACGGGCCTTATTCATTCAACTGAGCATCAGGATATCGCATCTCTATACACACACTATGAATATTATGACTTAGAATATATTTCAGCACTTACAATAATTTGAACTTATATTATACCCGTTAGCATTTCCAATAATAATAATTACATATTTACGGGCCGTATTTATTGCACTGAGCGACAGAATATCGCATCATAAAACCCTCGCTATGTATGTTTCCACTTACAGCATATTTATACACTTACATACAATTTTTGCACTTATGTTATACCCGTATGCACTTGATATTAATATTTGGAGATCAACATGACTGATAATTTCACTGAGCGTCTGTCTGTCACATTTACTTCATAGTTTCAGCGTCCTGTCGCATTCACACCATATCAGAATTGCATCAATGTGTGATATTTGCTGAAACATGGGTGAATACAGAGACCCACGTCACACTCCACGCACTCATAGCGGGTGTCCTTCCTCTGTGCCGTGAGTCTCACCCGGGAATTGCTACACTCGTGACACCTGCGTTGGGGCCTAGGTCTGTTTGGCTGGGGAGGGATAGGAGTGGGGAAATGGCGGCTGGATATTCTCAGGGGAGTTTGGGCAATAGGGGCAATGCGGGTGCGATGTTGGGGCCTTTCAACAGCATAACGTGCAAACATCTCTCTTGTGAGCTCCCTCACAAACCCTTCAAAGGTTTCCTGAACTCCTATTGTCATGGCGTAAAGGTGGTGGCAATTCAGAGCAGTGATGTCTAGCAAGTGAAAGAACAGTTTCTTATACCACTTCATCGTGGTCCTGGCACACTCTACCGTCGATATCATGGAGTCTGACTGGTCCTCCAGGCGCATGTTTATGTTATAGTCCATGACACACTCAGGTTTCCAAATGTGACGCCTTTTCTCGCTCCGGTAATCAACAGAATCAGTGAGGTGCATCAAGGGGCGGTGAACCGTTGACAAGGGGCTTACTTCTCTATTATGGTTCCACACAGTTGCAAGGATGTTGTTGGCTTTGAAGAAGACAACCTCACTCCTGGCAAGTTTCTGCCCTACCTTGGCCATGTGACGCCGGTTCACCTTCACTGTTCCACAGACTCCCGTTTCATGCGTGTGAAGATAACGAGCGAGAAGAGGGCTAGTGTACCAGTTGTCCAGGTAGAGGACGTGACCACGATGAAGGTAGTCTTCTATCATTGTCTTTACCACTGCTCCCAACAGTCCAATACTCCGATCTTCTAGTATGTCTGTCTGTGCACCGGTGTACAAGACTATGTCTTGCATGTATCCAGTCCTACAGTCGCACATAACAAAGATCTTGAACCCAAAACGGTGCCTTTTGCTGGGTATATACTGCCTAAATGAAATATTACCTCTCCACAACACGAGACTCTTGTCTATGAAGAGGTCTCTATAGGGATAAAATGACGAACGAAAGGTTTGCCTCAGGTGATCAAAGACCAACCTAATTCGCCTCATCTTATCTGTGTCGTTCGCATTTGCAGGATCATGAGCATCATAGAAATGGAGGCCATTTAGAATTTGTTGAAGCCGATTACGGCTCATCATTTGACCAAATATTGGTGTAAACATAACAGGGTCCCTTGTCCAGTAAGCAGGAATTCTGTTCTTTCGTATAATACCAATCAAAAGGACCAGGGCAAAAAATAGGAACATTTCTGAAAGGGAGACAGGGTAATCATATATGATAGAATGCCTACTTCTTGTTCCCAATCTTTCACTCTCAAGGTGCTGGGTGCTTGCAAAAAGGTTGGTTTGGTAAACAATCTGCTCCACGAATGCCTTACTAAAAAACAGGTGGAAAAAATACAACCTGGTGGAATTACCGTGAATTCTGGGAGCAATGCAGCCAGAGCGCCCCTACTCAGTGAAGGGGTGAATGAGGGGAGAAAAATCACTCCCATCCTCCCAATTCCATCCCACAAATCCCTCGTCCCCATCATCCCCATCACCGCCTTCGTCTGGGTGGGGAGGAGATCCTGGTGGGGGAGGTTGGGGAGAAGGAGTGCGGAGGGCTTCCCCACTGTCACTCCTCTTCCCTCTGCCTTTACCCTTTCCCTTTCCCTTACCCTTACGGCCTTGAGGAACATTAGGGAGCTGTGGGGATGAAGTAGGGGAATATTGGGGAGCATAAGACATGCTGGGGAGTGGTTCCTCCCCATCTTCCCCCTCCATGACAACACCATGTGATTTTTCACGCACCCTAGCTCGACCACGTGTTAGGGGATGTTGGGGAGCATAAGACGTGCTTGGGAGTGGTTCCTACCCACCTTCCCCCTCCATCACAACCCCACGTGATACTGAACGCACCCGCACTCGCCCACGTGATACACTCCGCCGTCTCACACTACCTAGGGAGAGCAATGACTCACTCACGTCACTCTCACTTTCCATAATCCTCCCTGCACTTTCCCTTTCACTCTCCACTCCCTCCACGGCACCCCCTAACTCCCCAAACAAAATACTAGGCCCATACCTGCTCGTCCGACGTGGTGTGCGCTCTGGGCCACGATGAGTTATTACCTCACGTCCATACCACGTGGCAGCACGTCCCACGACTCCGTCCTCATCCTCGTCCTCTTCCTCGTCATCGAAATCTGGTTCCACATCACGTTGGGGCTGGGCATAGGATGTTGCACGTGGTTTCTTGGCCGGCTGCCCCTCTCTAGCAGCATGATAAGTCACGTATGCCACTTCCTGAGAGACGGGACTTCTTCATCACTGCTGGTGGTTTCATCCTCCTCTGGCTGCACATAGTCTTTATCCACAACCTCGCTATCCAGTGGGGAATCGCTGTCGCCTGTAAAGGCTTCCAGGGCGGCTTGAATTTCACCCTCTGAGAGACCTCTCTTAGCCATATCTGAGCAGGACCGTTGCTACCAGGTGAGTGGACGAGCGGCGGGTTAGCGCAGGTCGCGCAGGGTCGCCGAGTGTCCCTGCCTGGTGGCAGGTAGGGGAAAGTCATGCGAGGATAAGTACCACAAATCAAGCGCGAAATTTGAAAATTGTCGAAATTATGCACTTTGCAATTGCACGACGTACCGGTACGTCGCTGGGACTGGCAAATGCAAATTGTTGCAACGTACCCATACGCCGACGGGACGGGGCGGGTTAAGAGATAGGAAATGATCAATCCTGCCCAATCTTCTCAATTAATTGAGGATTTTTTTTTTTTTTTTTTACCAAACACAACACACTGCAGGTCCGGCAGACACCCTACTTATCAGACGTGGCTCCATGAGACTTTTGGTTATTCTCCAAACTTAAAACTCCTCTGAGGGTTGCCAGTTTGAAACGAGAAAAGAAATCATAATGAATGCTGTGAAGCACCAGCAGGAGATACCACAAACTGACCTTGAAAAAATGTTTCAGGCAATGTCAAGAAAGCTTGGCTACGTATGTCAAGTCAGAAAGGGTCTACTTGGAGGGGAATTAGTGTTCTAGCTCAACAGGCTAACTATACTTTCTGAACAGGCCTCGTATGTGTGTGTGTGTATATTATATATATATATATATATATATATATATATATATATATATAATAAAAAAAAAATTGGTTTTACGCCAGGTATTCCCGAAGGGCTAAGGCGTAACCCCTGGGTAGAGGACTTTTGGACTGGAGCGTGTAGCATTTTATGACTGGATGCCCTTCCTGATGTCTACCAATGACCCTTGGGTGGATTCGATCCTCCGACCTTTCGGTCAAAGCAGAGCGCTCTAACCCACTGAGCCACGTCTGCTACATATATATATATATATATATATATATATATATGTGTGTGTGTGTGTGTGTGTGTGTGTGTGTGTGTGGTAGGTGGGGACACTCACCATCCACTGTGGTAGGTCTCCATATTATAATTATGTACTTACAAACGATATGTAACAATTATGTAACGACAAACGATTGCATTATGTTACACTAACTACAATTATGTACCTACAACCGATATGTAACAATTATGTAACGACAAACGATTGCATTATGTTACATTAACTACAATTATATAACTACAAACAATATGTAACAATTATGTAACGACAAACGATTGCATTATGTTACACTAACTACAATTATGTACCTGCAAACGATATGTAACAATTATGTAACGACAAAACAGTTGCATTAACAAGATGTAACTTTTATGTAACTTTAACTACAATTATAAGGCCAAGACACATATGTAATAGTTGCATTAACAAAATGTAACTACAATTATAAGGCCAACACAATTATGTAGTACCACAATGTTAGTACAATATTATAAGTCATACAATTATAGCACAATTCTGTATTACCAGTATCATCATACAAGTTAGGTGAATCACTATTTACTATATTATATGTATACAATATTCATACAATTTACTTTTACAGTATTATGTATTTCACTTAATTAGCTTATAAGTTCATTATAATGTGTATGTAGTATGTATCAATATGTTATAACTATTAAATGTCGATGGTACGCCATTTTTGCGCGGCTGAGCAATGTGGTAGGTCTCCATATTATAATTGCAAATCATAATAAATAGATAGATAGAGAGACAGATAGAAGCAGGAAGTCAAATGATGAGAAGGTGTTGTGTCCGCGAGAAGCGAGCAGCGCTAAACATGCTTACACGGAGGAAAGCTGACGACAGTGGCCAGTAAGGAGATGATGCAGTTAGCTGTCAGCAGTCCTCTCGTGAGAAAGGTCTGGTTGCCATGAGGAACTACGTGACACATCCTTACTACACCAGATTTTAGGAAAGAGAGTTTAGAAGGAGACAAGCGACCCTAGAGAGAGGTCGAGACGGAGATTAGCCTTAGAACAGGAAGAGAGAGAGAGAGAGATAGCGAGACAGGGAGGTAGCTACCCAGGACTTATACTATTATACCTGTTTAATATTTCCAAGACAAATAAAAATAGTCCCATACTATTCTTTACCTCTCCCGTCACTACATGACATCTGGTGGGGAAACTACTACAAGATATAAAAGCCGCTCGACCACAAGTCTAAAATATACTTCTCTACAAGTAACTACAAAGTCTTATGACACCACTCACTCGATGTAGTGCTGCTCTCGGGTGTCTGCCCTTTCCTCTGCTCTATCCTCGTTTCATTCCATCCTCTTCTGTCTTTCTTTCCTTCAGTGTTTCCTCGTCTTTCTGCCTACGGATGACTTTACACTCCCTCTTCTGTCTTTCTTTCCTTCATTCTTTTCACTTCCTTCTGCCTGTGGGTGACTCTACACTGAGTGACAAGCCAAATGGTTTCCTGTACACCAGGAAACCATTTACTATGCTGGGTGGTAACCATATAACCAAATTTTTGCGTCTGGTGGTTTATTGGTAATATTGTGCTCCAATCGGATTGAACCGGTGAAGGATTATATCCAAGGGGTGATTGGAGTTTGTTGCTCATGTAATGCCACTCAGGGATGAGTGAGGCTGGTCACTCTCATCTTAAATGTCAGGACCAACTGCCTAGCCCCAGGCTCCTACGCTCCTCATGGAGCATCGTAGGATTGGATGATTGATGGATGGATATATATATATATATATATATATATATATATATATATATATATATATAGATAGATAGATAGATAGATAGACAGATAGATAGATAAATAGATAGATAGATATGTGTGTGTGTGTGTGTGTGTGTGTGTGTATCTATATATGCATTTATCTACTGTATATCAATTCACGTACTATGCACCCTTAGTATGCCTAATAATTATTTGGAGATCGGGGCAACTTCAAGTATTTCAGAGCAAATCCCCCCCCACCCCACCCTTCCTCCTCCCTGTGAAATGCCTGCCTGTACGTTCATGACTGTTTGTCTATCTATCTATATACCTAGGCTGCTTCCCCCAAGGAAAGGGAGGTAACCGAGACAGGACGACACACTCCCCATTTACTCATCCATTCAGACACATTCATTCGCATCGTAGCCCCAAGGGGAGAACGGACAGATCCTCACCGCACCACACTGCACAAGGGTCAACTGCGCAATGCAACCAGTGACATCCGCAGCAGGACCCAACAGCAGAGCTGGTTTACCCCTGCCACATCAGAACAGACCCATCCTCTTACCCACGCCTGACCTGACTAGTTGATCAGACCAAATGCGGGAGAATATCCCCTCAGGGCTGCGTCATCACTTATTCATTCACAATTTCTCTCCATTTATTTCTGTCATGCACAGCCACTCTTCCTTGCTCAACAGACATCCCTCTCGCATCCAGTGCTCTCTTCACACTGTCCATCCATCCTATTCGTGGTCTTCCTCTCAGCCTTACACCTCTCACATCAGATCTAGTTATCTTTTTCACCAATCACTCATTATCCATTCTCTCCGTATGCCCAAACCATCGCAACACCCTCTGCTCAACTCTACCAGCCATCTCCTGAACAACTCCAGTTCTCCTTCGCACTTCATCATTTCGCATTCGATCCATGCGCGTCACTCCACACATACTCCTCAGACACCTCATCTCCATTACATTCAAACTTTTCCTCTCTGCTACACCCATATTCCATGTTTCAGCCCCATATAACGCAGTCAGTACCACAACACCCTCATACAACCTTCTCTTTACATCCATTCTAAGCGAACGACATTTAAACACTTTTTTAATTCCTCCCAGCACCTTTCCTACTTCATTTATTCTAAACTTCACTTCTACATCTATTCTTCCATCATCAGCAACATGTGACCCTAGATATTTAAAACACTCTACCTCCTCAAGCAACTCGCCATTCAAAGCTATATTCATCCCCCTACCATCTACCAACCTCGTACACTTCATCACTTTACTCTTATTCTCATTTACTTTCAATTTCCTCCATTCACACACCCTTCCAATCTCTCCTCTGAATCAGCCACCAGTGCAGTATCATCTGCAAACAGCAGCTGCTTCAGATTCCACTCTCCACCATCAATATTCACCAGACTCAGACCTCCACCTAAAACTCTTGCATTCACCTCCCTTACAACACCATCCATGTAAATATTAAACAACCAAGGCGACATCACACATCCCTGTCCCAGCCCCACTCTCACAGGAAACCAGTCACTCACAGCATTTCCCACTCTTACACACGCTCTACTATTTACATAAAAACTTTTCACCCCTTTTAGTAACCTACCATCAAGTCCATACAATCCTAAAACAGTCCACAAAGCCTCCCTATCAATTCTATCATACGCTTTCTCTAAATCCATGAATGCCCAAAACACATCCTTGCCTTTTGCTAAATACTTTTCACACACTTGTCTCACAGCAAACACCTGATCCACGCATCCCCTCCCTCTCCTAAAGCCACACTGCTCTTCACCAATCACTCCCTCTGTACCCTCTCTAACTCTCATAATTAACACTCTACCATAAACCTTACCTACAACACTCAACAGACTTATACTCCTAAAGCTAGTACATTCATACTTATCACCCTTGCCTTTATACAACGGGACCACACAAGCACTTGCCCAGTCAATTGGGACCATACCTTGCACAAAGCACGCATTCAACAATCTTACTAACCAGTCAACAATGGTCACTCCACCACCATTCAGGCATTCCACAGCACACCCATCCATACCTGCAGCTTTCCCTGTTTTCATCTCCTTTACTGCCTTCTCCACTTCCTCCTTCGTGATCAAAGAATCATTCAACTCTCCCAACACATTTTTCCTTGCACCCTTCCATCTGCCACAATCTCAGCCACCCTTTCCTCCTCTACACTTAACAATCTTTCAAAATACTCTGCCCATCTCTTCCTTACTGCATCCATCTCAGTTAACATCCTTCCATCCTTTGCTTTTACTCGTTCTTCCTTCCCAGACTCTCCCTTTCACACCCTTTTCACCTCCTTCCAAAACATTTTCTTATTCTGTTTAAAATTCTCTGTAAGCCGCCTACCCCACCTCTCATCTGCTTCCACTTTAGCATCACGCACAGCTCTTCTCGCCCTATTCCTCTTTTCCTTATACCTCTCATATGACATCTCGTCCTTCCTCCGCAGCCACACTTCATATGCACGTCTCTTCTCAGCCACAGCCATACTTACTTCCTCGCACCACCATTCACTTCCTTTTCTTACACCACCACCCACACGTCTCACACCACACACCTCTTCTGCATGCCCCACCACAGCACTCTTAAACAACTGCCATTCCTCCTCCACACTGTCATTCCTGATCTTTCAGTGCGTTCCACTCATCTTTCAATTTCTCCTGATACTCTATCTTTTTCTCTCTTTTATCCAATTCACTCACTTTCAAAACCTCCCTGCCACACCTAACCCTCCTAGCTCTCACCCATCTCTTACCTATTCTTAACTTTCCCTCCACCAGGTAGTGGTCAGACATACCTCCACCCTCCCCTCTCAGAACTCTCACATCCAACAATCTTCCTATTACATTCCTAGACACAACCACATAGTCCGTCAAAGCTCTATCAACAACCCTTCCACTCTCCAGTCTCACCCATGTATACTTATAAATATCTTTCTTCTCAAACAGCGTATTTCCAATCACCATCTCTCGCTCAACACACATCGCTATCATTCGTTCCCCATTTTCATTTCTTCCAGGCACACCATGCATACCAACTACACCTTCAACTGCTACATTTCCCACTCTAGGATTCAGATCTCCCATCATTACCACATTCACATTCGCTCCAAAACTCTGCAGACACTCATCAACATCATTCCAGAAAGACTCCCTCTCTTGTTCATCCCTTTCACTACCAGGCCCATATGTACTCACAAACACCCCTAACTCACGTTCAAACTTCGCTTTCACCCACATCAGTCTCGATGACACCTCCTTCCATTCGATCACACACTGCTGTACTTCCGGACTCACTAACAAGGCCACACCTTCTCTTGCCCTTCCTCTATCAACACCTGACAATCTTCCATTCACACTTCCAAACATAAACTCACCCTTCCCTTTCATCTACGTTTCACTCAAAGCTAACACATCCAACTTTCTTCTCACAAACATTCTTCCAATCTCCTCCCTTTTAGCCTCAATTGTACTACATCCACGCACATTCATAGACCCAATCTTCAGGGTACGGGGATAACTCCATCCCCCATCCCTTTCTCTGGCCTGTCTCTTCTTAGGAACTAAAAAACAGAGGAGGGGGTCCCTAGTCCCCTTACCCCGCCCCTTTTAGTCGCCTTTTACGACACGCAGGGAATACGGTGGCAGTATTCTTCCTAACACAACCTGGCCGCAGAGTAGTAGTACCACCCCATAGTGCGGCCAGATTGTGTCCCCCCCGCCACAGGGGGGCATGACTGTTTGTGGAGAACATTAATTTAGTAAATTACTATTTGTCCGTTAATAAATCTCCATAAATGTATTTCACTATTAAATCCTATCAACAAATCTTTTCACAAATAAATTTCTGCTGTATTTATGGTGCGTACGAATAGGAAGGGAAAGAAGGATGGACCAAAATTGTTTTGCAGTTTGGTTTATTAGTTGAAAATTGGAATTGTGAGCTTCTTTTATCATTTAATAATTTATTTGGAAAGTTTTTGTATATGGTGCTCTTCGTAGAGAGAGAGAGAGAGAGAGAGAGAGAGAGAGTTAGAGGTTGAATCTGAGGATATATGATGAGTGACAAGTCAGAAGAACAGGGCAATGTTTTCCTCTTGCTCTGTCTCCAGTAATCCTTTCCTCTAGCTATTTCTCCAATTCTCTATCTTCATTAACCCTTTCCTTTATCAGTTGTACCGCTTTTACACTAACTTGGCCTAAAATTGCCATATCCCCATAATGAATGTTGTGTTATAAGAATACATTGGCACAGGAATATGATGCACGTCTCGAAGAAATGCCATGGAAAGGATGTAGACCCCTAGCCCTGTCTTTTTCTGCAACTGAGCTGCTTGATATAAAAGTAAAAGGACGAAAATGTGGACCAAGTTTGATCCCCCTCCCCCACTCTGTCTCAACCAAACTTTTCTCTTATCCAGTGCAATGTAGACAATGAGTCTGTGTGTATGTGCCAAGACTCCGAACCCTGACAGGCGTTTAAAGCACCAACGAACACACCAATCAAAGGCGATTGTTCAAACGAACGCCAGAACAATTCAGTAAAATAAGAAAATTCTTAGTTGTCAGAGGGTTAAAACTACCTTAGTTAGAAAGCACGCAGAGACCACACATCACCACCAACACCTATACAGTTTATAAAAAAGAAAAACCTTCCCTCACCATGGCCGGAGGAGGTAATTAATTCTTCGGTCTTAGTCCGCCCTCTTACACAATCTCCAGAGAAATTATACTTCCGCTGACGCCAATAAAATTCATAATTTATTCCTGCACCCGGATCCGGATCAACCTGAAATCTTGAAAAAATTTTCTCTACCTAATGCCTACGCATTCACCAGATTTCACTGCAATCCGAATGCAACTTTTTTGAGATCTTGTGCACAAACAGAGAAATAGATACTAGTAAATACATAAAACCTCTTCAGTTTCGTTGGCGTAGGTAATTAAGTCTTCTTCTCTCACATGGGAATATCTAGGTATACAGCATGAACACATACAACATTCTATTCAAGCTGACGCCTAGTAACTTCATGCAGCCTAGATTAATCTTAGATATTCAAATGCTAAAGCCAATCTTCCGTTCCTTCTCAGTAGAACGAGAGCAAGCAACAAGGGGAGGCAAAAGTTGTAGGCTGGTGAAATAGAGCGGGAGGTGAGGCCAATATTGATATGTTTCTCCTGCTCTGTCAACATTGCTGCCTGGCGCTTGCAACTGTGATATTATACAGTAGGAGGGAATGGAAAGGTTGGGATGTGTATCTGGGAGGATGGTGTGTTGAGGGATGCAATTGTGGATATATGCTTTGGATGTGGATGTGGGAATGAAATAAACATGAGATTGGGATATGAATGTGGAATGATTATGTGAATATAAGACTTTGGTTTGGATGTGGGAATGAAGTTGCAAATAAGGTTGGGATGTGGAAGTGGAAATGTAGTGAACATGAGATTTAGATGAGGATGTGGAAGGATGGTGTGTTCTGGGATGATGATATGGATATATGCTTGGGATGTGCATGTGGAAATGAAGTGAATATAAGATTAGGACATGGCTGTAGGAGGATAATGTGTTGTGGGATGATGCTGATGATATATGCTTGGGATGTGGATGTGGGAATGAAGTGAATATAAGATTGGGTTGTGGATGTGGAAGGGTGATGTGTTATGGGATGTTGGTGCTTTGTGGGAATGAAGTTGTGAATCTAAAGGTTGAGAAGTATATGTTATAGGATGGAAAGTGAACAGAAGATACATGCTTCAGCTTATAATATCAGCCAAAGTAGTACAATGAAAAGGAAACAGCAACAGACCTATTGATTCTTTCCAGGCTTTTTTTTTTTTTTTTTTTTTAGGATAAGTAATTAATATTATTATATGGGTATCTGATGAGGATAGAAAAATAAGAAGGTCCCCCCCCCACCACGCGTAATATACTGTGGAAAAAATGGCATGGATATTTTTTGTATTCCAGTACCTGCTATAACGGTGTAGCATAAGGGTACAATTAACCATCTGTGCAGTGCAAAATAGTAGACAACAGAGTAAAGAAAATGTAAATATGGCATTACATGTCGTTTATTGCCTCAATCGTGTTCCGATTTTTTTTTTTTTTTTTTTTTTTTTTTTTTACCGCACTGCGGTTCCTACATCCGCAGCATACGTTTTATGGATTTCTTTGTTTATATTTTAGCAGAAAGAATAATGCTTATGTGCATATGGTGAAAGGTGGTTGTATGCGAATGTAATATAACGGGGAAATATAATTGCTGGCAAATATCTTGCTGGGAAGGGAATGATTACGGTATGTGTGGGACGGTGTTGCGTTAGAATTGCATGTTGTGCCACGAATCTCTCTCTCTCTCTCTCTCTCTCTCTCTCTCTCTCTCTCTCTCTCTCTCTTATATAATCACCACGTGAATTGTCTCCTGCATAAAATTTGGTACTATTTCAGCCCTAGTCAAGATTCCCAGCTACAAAAAAATACTCACCACCAAACTAACACACCCTTCTGCCTGCACAGGAGCAGGGGCAGCCAGCACAACACACGGAACGCTACTAATTACACCACCACTGATTGACCCCCATGTAAACAAGCCTGGACGCCGTGTAAATATATGCAAGGGAGGCAGGCACCATGTATCGCCCTAGTCCACGCTCTCTCTAATGGCGTAAATACTGCTCTTTCCGGGGCCGAGGTTTGCTAAGGCCCACGGGAATGTGAGTCGCTTTTAGGGGAAAAAGGGGAGGAGGGATGTGTGCGTGTGTGTGTGTGTGTGTGTGTGTGTGTGTATGTGTGTGTGCGTGAGAGAGAGAGAGAGAGAGAGAGAGAGAGAGAGAGAGAGAGAGAGAGAGAGAGAGAGAGAGTGATTAAAAGTTTTCTGTAGTCTTTAAATCACTAAACTTTTGCTTCTTTTGGGTGAGTATAAAATTGAATGTTGGTTTATTATTCATCACGTTACCTTGTGTTGTAATTTAATACAGTGACCTCTCTTTTTATTTGCCACTGCTGGCCAATGTGTTAATTATTCTGTCTTTGGTATTAATCAAACAGTAATTCACTAGCGTATAATTACCTCCACAAAGGACGTTATGTTTTTGCCCTCGTTTGTTTGTTTCACTGTATGTTTGTCTCTTAGCAAGATTACTCAAAAAGTTATGAATGGATTGTGGTAAAATTTTCAGGAATGGTCGGTCATGGGCCAAAGAAGAAATTAAATTTTTGGCTAGATTCGGACCCGGATCCAGAATATTCCTTACAGTATCTCCAAAAGTTTGCAATGAATTTCAATTAAATTTTGTGAAAAGGTGGGCCATGGACCAAGAAAGAATTGATTACATTTTGGGGCTGATCCGGCTCCGGATCTGGATCCTACATCCACGGATCTGTTAGCAGGATTACTTAAAAAGTTATGAACTGATTTTGATGAAATTGTGTGGAAGGATGCGCCATGGGACACAGAAGAAATATTAAATTTGGGAGCTGATCCGGATCCGGTTCCGAATCCTTTTTAATGACAATGGCATTATCGGAGGTATGCTCTTTCTGAGAGCTTTCTAGTTCCAGATTGTTATTGTGCTCGGGCAGTTGCATTAAGCCCGGACGAGCGGAAATCAAGAACAGTTAATAAATTCCTGTACTTAAGAAAAAAATTTGAAAAGGAAAGTAATGACTCTTTTATGCATCTAAGCTATTACAGTTTAAAAAAAATGCGCCACATCTATTTTCACTCATAAAGTAAATATTTTGATAAACTAAAATATGAAAGAAAATGCATTTCTGGAGTGCCTGCAAGCTGTTTTATGAAAACACACACAGTCACTGCTTCGTGGCTCATATGGTTAGAGATGTATGGTACCGTACTGGGTGTAGTTAGTCAGCAAAGTAGTCTTGTTAACACATACATCCAACTGTACATGAAGCAATGTTTTGAGAGATTTAAGCGTGTTAGCAGAAATAGTAGTGAGGAAGATAAAATTTAAAATACACTGTACAGCAAAGAACTGAGTGATGCGACTTCAAAATTGCACAGTATTTATGACGACAGGTTTGGAAACTTCGTCGACGGACCACAATTATGTTTCCTGTTCTTGTGTATTTTTTGGTTTGTAGGTTTTAATCATATCGCTAGGATAGAAGAAAATGGTTTTGCAGTCATTATTACCTGCTGAAAAGAGAATTTTAATTAGAAGTGAACAGCTGAAGAGGCAGTGCTCTTATTTTATAAATACTCGACTTCGCTCCATCTCTCTACCTCTGGTAAAGATTTAAGTTCGTGTTCACTTGTCCACGGCTCCTAAAGTATTGTTTGACGTTCCAGGCACAGACTTTCTTGTTATGTAAATTATGAGAACTAAGAAAACCTGAGGAGAGAGAGCTTTTTAAGGAAAAGCTGACAATAAGATTGTCAATATACACTGAAGTTTTCAATTAAAACTCGAGGGAGAGATGTTGTTAGTGCCTATGGTGGTGAGAGTCGTTGCCTTACAGGTAATATGCACAGACCTTTCTGTGTGTGTAAAATAAGAGAATGAAATAAACACTGGAGAGAGTGCAATTTAATGAAGAAATTTACGATAAGTTAGTTTAAGTACACAGAAATCAGCAGCATCAATACAAAGGAGATCAACGTGTCAGCTCTCATGGCGTGAAGAGCAATAGCCATGGAGATATACTGTACTTTTTTTTTTTTAAGTGTTAAACTAATAGGATGAAAGAAACGCTGATGTGAGAGTGCAGTTTAATGATGAGCTTTACAACAGGTTAGTTTATGTACACCTGGAAGTCAGCACTAGATCAAGGACCCCAGTGTGTATGCACTTATGGTGAGGAACGTAAAGGTAGAAATATGCTATCAAGACCTATACAAAGTACGAGGATGAAGGAAACACTGATGGGAGAATGCAGTTTAATGAAGATATTAACAATAACTACTCAGTGTACACTCAAGTCAGCAGCAGTAGTTCGAGGGAGATCAGAAGATCAGAATAGTGTTCAAAAAAGGTAGGGGTTCATATGTACAGTGCACTATGCCCAGCCCCTGCGCCAATGCCAGCCCCAGGACCAACGAACCAATGGCTAACACTCAGCCCATGACTGTGCCCGTGGTGGTCGTCAAATACATAGGTGCTGTGGTCTACAATGAGGTAGTCATGGTAGGCTAGCCCATGGCCGTGAGCCCCACTGTGAATGAAATTATGTACCACACCGTGGGCCGCATCGTGAGCCATACCATAGAGTACGTCATGAGCCACATCGTGGGCTATATCGTGGGCTATGTCGTGGGCTGCATCATGAGCCACCGAGTGATCTACGTTGTGTGCCACCCCATGGTCTACGTCATGAGCTACTCCATGAGCTGCATTGTGAGCCACATCGCAAGCTGTGCTGTAAGACAAGGTAAAGAGAAAATGAGAGGTAGATTCACCGTCCCCGGCTCGCGCAGAGAGTGTGACGTCAAGGATAATAAGACAGAAAGAGAAAGAATGGGAGCGTGTAAGAAAACGAGTGTAATGGCATACCAATGTAAACTGACGTTTTTCGGATCAATTGGCAGGTGTTTAGCGTTGCTATACTCTCAACCAGTGATCTCTGTCAGTATTTTCAGTTCTTTTTTCTCATAATCAGCTAGTTTACAGGCATCTGTGACGTCGGATCTGTGTCTGTATGACCCTTTATATGACATTCCGATATTCTCTGAAAACAGATAGTTCTTCTTGAAGACATACTTTATAATATCTCAAAAACGTAGCATTAACCTTTTCATTGCTCTGCATGCAGTTTAGGATACAAATAAAAGTAATCCATATAGGCCAGGAAGCTCATATCACAGGGCAGGTAGGTGAGCAACTGGCCTCACTATCAAGCAGAGACCTTCAGTCTGGATTTTCTGTGACGCCGTGCGCAGACCGAGACACGTTTTTGCTCCCTGCCCCCCCGGTGTGAAACTACCTTATATTCTCTTCACCTTGCTGTAAGCCACACCATGGGCAACATACGCCATTACCCACGGTATTTACCAGCTCATGGGCCAAGCTGTAGGCAAGGCCATGACCTATTCCATGTCTATGTCCATAACCATGACCTATGCCGTGTCCAAGACCTACTAGCATTCCACGACCGTGACCCAAACCATGAACTGTGCCATGACCATGGGCTATACCATGACCATGACCTATACCAAGACTATAGGCTATACCAGGACCATGGACAAGACCATATCCATGAGCTGTTGCATGACCATGGTTTGTTACATGACAATGGTTTGTTGCATGACCATGGGTATGTCCATGTCTATTAGCTGTTGCATGACCATGGGCATGACTATGTCCATGTCCATGCTCTGGTGCATGACCATGGACTGTTGCATGATCATAGGTAAGACCATGTCCATGAGCTGATGCAGGCCCATGGATTGTTACATGAGCATAGGCATGTCCATGTCCATGCACTGTTACATGACCATGGGCAGGACCATGTCCATGTGCTGTTGTATGACCATGAGCATGACCATTGGCTATCATGCCCAAGCGCTACAGCGTGAGCATGGGCTACTGCATGACCATCAGTTGTTGCATGATTATGCATTACTCCATGACCATGGACAACACTGTGCCCATGGGCCACACCATGACCATGGGCATGGGCATGACCATGCCCTGTTCCATGTCCATGGGCCACACCATGGCCAGTTGCATGACCATGTCCTTGCACCACACCATGGCCAATTGCATGACCATGTCCAAGGGGCACACCATGGCCAATTGCATGACCATGTCCATGGGCCACACCATGGCCAGTTACATGACCATGTCCTTGCACCACACCATGGCCAATTGCATGACCATGTCCATGGGGCACACCATGGCCAATTGCATGACCATGCCTGTGAACTATACCATGGCCATGGGCTACTCCATGTCCATGAGCATGAGCATGACCGTGAGCCACAGCACGAGCCATAACTAGTGTAGCTGTCACGGGGTTTTTGAAAATTTACAATATTAAAGAATACTTTAAATGTTGACTTGTCAATGGAGACAAGGAATTAGCTTGTGAAAATCAAGCAATGTTTACTTTATGCCGGCTTACTTCGCTCATTCTCTAAGAACGAGAATTTATTATCTTTCTCAGCAGTACACAGCAGGGACTAATTACTCACAAATGCTGTTTATTAGTACTGTTAGCCTCTGGAGAAAGTGACTCCACCCCTGACAATCAATAACTAATGCTATAATGATAAACAGGTTCTTGCCGGTGCATTAACTCCAGGCTGGCACAACGGATTTATGCTTAATACAAGAGGACTGGCCTAAGTACCAGTTATGAATAATACAAAGCGTTAGTGCCAACTAGAAGCGGCAACAAAAGTAAGCTTAATGTGGAGAAATAAAACACAAGTTTACATTACATTAAGCTCGAGAAATAGAACTGTAAATTTATTAATTACAATGAAATAAATTTTACTTTACATGAGTCTCAAATGAATTCAAAATAAGAACACACTCACTCGCTTACTCAAAAGCTAAACTCTTAAGCCTAGGAAAAATGAAAGGAAATACTGGTCAGTAGAGGGGGCTAAGCGGAATGACTGGGCGTTGATACGTAGGAAGGACGCTGCAACACACTAAACCCTCTATGCTGAATCAACATCTAGGTGAAAATTCAGGAACTCGCTGGACAACGGTGGCGCTGCTCCACACTGGGCCCAAACGAACCTGCTTTCATGATGCTCTAACCCTGACTGATGTCAAATTGTGAGAGAGAGGCAAGGGCTGGCCGTGCTTGCTAATGGCCAACGGAAATAATGTGAGCGAAACATGCCCACAATAAATCACTCAGCGAAGGCACCAATGTCGCGTGTAAGGACGATCACTCTTGAAACAGTGAAAAATGTTCTGAAAACCATCCCAATTGAGTGAATGCATGGCGGTTGACAGATGTGATACTTATTGGGAATTCCACTAGAATTCACGGTTTCCCACCAAAGTTCAATGTCACGAGTTTTTTTCGATACAGAATCGCGCGAATTCCTGATAGTTGCATTATACCCACAATAGCCAAAGCCTTGTGCAGCCCCCACGCCAAGGCCTCCAGCTGGCTTAGGCTTAGCATTGACTTTAAGTTTGGCCTCAGGCTTTGGATCAGCATCAACTACTGGGTCAGGATCAGTGGCGGGGTCAGCCTTGGCTACCGGGTCAGCCTCGCACCTGCCGTGGTGGTGGGGGAGGTAGTAGTTGTCACCCCAGGGATAACTGTACCCATACAAGTAGTCCAACCCATGTCCAATGTGCCCATGTCCTAAAAAGCCATGTTCGTGTCCTAAAAAGCCATGACCTAAACCATATCCAGAGTCCTAAGCCATGGAACCCGTGTCCGCCAAGCCCGTGTCCAATATGCACATGTCTGTGTCCATGACTGTCCCCGTGACCGTGATGTCCTTGCCCTTGTTCATGGCCATATCCGTGCCCGTGTCCGTGGCCTATTTGAAACTCATATTCTGGCACGTGCAGAAGTGTTGGTGTACGCCATAATCATAGGTCACATGTACTTCGTGAACACCATGTCCCAAACAACCGAGGCCTTCGCCATACTGCAGCCCTTTTACGTGTCTATGTCCGTGTCCGTGTCTGTGGCTGAAAAAGTGTTCGTATTCATAGTTGTGTTTGTAGCCGGGTTCTGGTTAGGTGTGGCGCTTTGAAAGTGTCATCGCTTCCCCAGGATTTACCTCCCGTCGCTGCCACTGCTTGCACAACAGGACAGACACCACCAGCACCACCAACTGAGGAAGAAGAAAAAGAAAAATTTCGTAGCAGGAACAGAAGAAGTAGAAGAGGAGGAGGAGGAAGACGAAGGTTTTGAGATTAGTTCATCGTAACTATGCTATGTTTACTTAAAGTAGGCGTGAAACTGCCATCTTTCCATCTTGAATGCTGAGCTGAAACAAGAAAATTAATACCACAATGCGCTCTTATGCACTCTTCGCTTAAACTAGGCGTAACAGCGCCATCTCTTCATCTTGAATGCTGGACTGTAACAAGAGATTAGCACTAGATTATGGCGTCAGTAACGAAGAATTATTATGGAGAGGATGCACAGCCATTTTGTCATTGAGCTACCAGAAGTAGATGGCAAAAGGACAAAAATCTCCGCCAAGTTGAAGGGACTGACCGATACGCATTTCACTAAGAATTTAGTTTTATTTTGGTTTCTTGTGTCAGACTCTTAGGTAGGGCATATTTCTTCAGTATTTGACTTTTTGCTCCGTCTTACCCCAGTAAAAGAATTACTTTTACATTATTCATTTTTACGTTGTTTCTTCTTATGTAAAATTTCATGCTGATCTTTGAGCGTATTTCGAACTGAGAGAATTTCGTTTTTCGGCCCATAATCACTCCTGCTATTTCACTCATGCTAGAAGCATCATCATCATCATCTGCTGTTACTACTTTTAGAAACACCACTATAAAAAGAGGATATCTGTTTTGATAGCTCTTGAGTAAATGGGTGCTGTAAACCATCATCATCATCATCACGGTCACCACCAACATCACAAACACACCATATGCTACAAACAGAAGTGAAAAAAAAAATGCGGTCCTTGTTTTGATAGCTATAGTGGAAATGGATGATGATAACCATATCACCATCAAAATCCTAATCCTTATCACACTCACCACCACCACCATCACCAACGTCAGCTACCAAAACTAATGTAAAAATGGCGCACTTGTTTTCATAGCTGCAGTGGAAATGGACGCCATAAAAGCCGTGAATACAGGGAGTGGGAGTAGAGTAGGGGAACGAGCCAACAGAAGACGTTATTTTGGTTGGCCGGAATGGCGGGTGAATGGTTTTATGTCCCATTTCACTGGCAACTTTGATAATGGGTTCTCGTGTGTGTGTGTGTGTGTGTGTGTGTGTGTGTGTGTGTGTGTGTGTGTGTGTGTGTGTGTTTTATGCAAGAAAGAAGGAACCAAAGGCCAAGATCCCGCAAACCTTTCCCCGCAAGAATAAACAAACGAGAGCCAAATTCAAGTTCCGTTCATTTCGAGATGCCTGGACACACTGCATATGAAAGACAGGATATCATGGGAAGTAGGAAATACAGACAGAGGGAGACAGTTCCAGATATGACCTGTTGCATAAATGAAAGATTGGGAGTAACAGTTAACTCTTGCATTAGAGAGCTGGACAGAAAAAGGATGAGAGTTTAATGCTAGACGGGTGCTACGTACCTGTCGTAGAGGTGGAGGGATGCAAGCAAACAGTTCAGAGGAGCAGTGACCAATGAAGTAGCGATAGAAAAGAGATAAAGATGCAACAGTGCGGCGATGAGACAGAGGCTGAAGGGAGTCTGTTAGAGGAGGGAAGCTGATGAGACGAAAAGCCTTTGACTCCACCCTATTGAGATGAGCTGTATGTGCAGAGCCTCCCCATACATGAGAGTTGTGCTCTACACAGGGGCGAATAAAACCCATGTACAAAGTCAACAACTGTGCAGCGGTAAAAAAGATATGGAGTCGGCTTAGCACACCTAATCTCTTGGAAGCAGATTTTACAAGGGATGCAATATGATTTTTCCAAGATGAGTCCCGAGTGAATGAAATACCAAGCATGTTCAAGGATGATGCAGAACTGAGCTGGATATTATTAAACCTTTGAGGGTACTCCTGTGGAAGATTGTGTCGGGTTGATAGGTGTAAAAACAGAGTTTTTGATGCATTAAAAACAACAAGATTATTTTTACCCCAGTCATAGATACGAACCAAATCAGACATTAGGTGTGCCACAGCCTCATCCCTTGTTTGTTGAAGTAACTGCTGAGATGGACGTCGTGAGAACTGATTAGAGAGGTGAAGGGTGGATCATCAGCATACGAGTGAATAAGGTTAGATGTACAGCTTGGAAGATCATTGATGAATAAAAGGAAGAGAGTTGGTGACAGGACAGAGCCCTGAGGAACACCACTGTTGATAGATCTAGGAGAAGAACGAAGGCCATGTACAACAACAGCTATAGAACGACCAGAAAGGAAGCTATAGATGAAGGCACAGATAGAAGAATAGAAACCGTAAGAGGGCAGTTTGGAAATTAAAGATTTATGCCAGACTCGATCGACAGCTTTTGAGATGTCAAGAGCAATGGCAAAGCTTTTGCCAAAGTCCCGAAAGGAGGATGACCAGGAGTCTGATAGGTAGGTGAGGAGATCGCCAGTGGAGAGTCCTTGACGGAACCCATACTGCTGATCAGAAAGAAGGTTGTGACAGGAAAGTTGCTTTAAAAGTTTTCTGTTTAGAATTGATTCGAAAACTTTTGAAACACAGGATGTTAAAGCAATTGGACAGTAATTAGAGGGTTGGGAACGGTCACCCTTCTTTGGGACTGGCTGAATGAGAGCAAACGTCCAGCAAGAAGGACAGGTACAAGTTGACAGACAAAGGCGAAAGAGTTTACCTATGCAGGGTGAAAGCACTGAAGCACAGTTCTTGAGGACAACAGGAGGGACTCCATCAGGCCCATATGCCTTATTAGTGTTGAGGCCAGTGATGGCAGAATATACATCAGCTGAAAAAATTATAATGTCAGCCATGAGGAAATCTGAGGTGGGAAGTGATGGAGGAACAGCACCAGAATCAGCTAAGGAGGAATTGGAGGAGGAAGTCTGAGCGAAGAGATCTGCTTCATCAGTAGAAGAAATAGCTACAGAACCATCAGAATAGAAAAGAGGAGAGAAGGATGATGAGGTAAAGTTGTTAGAAAGGTTTTTGGCAAGGTGCCAGAAGGAGTGGGAAGAATTCGAGTTGGAGAGTTGAGAGCACTTAGTATGGATGAAATTATTTTTAGCAGTGCGAAGAACAGACTTAGCACGATTTCGGGCAGAAACAAAAACAAGATGTGATTCAGAGGTGGGTTGGCTCCAGTATCTTTATAGGCCCTCTCCTTGTTGCAGACAGCATTAGAACAGGCGCGATTAAACCAAGTCTTTCTTGCATTAGTCAAAGGATATGAGAAAGGAATGTATGCTTCCATGCCAGAGAGAATAACCTCCGTAATGTGCAAGGCACACTCAGATGGCTCCCGACCATGGAAGTAATAATCATTCCAGGGAAAATCAAAGAAGTACTGTCTGAGGGCCTCCCAATCTGCAGCTCCAAAGTGCCACAGACGACGTTTCTTTGGAGGGTTCCCAAGCCATACCGAAGCGATAGGACAGGTTATGGTAATAAGATTGTGATTGGAGGAGCCCAATGGAGAGGAAAGATTAACAGTGCAACCAGAAGGATTAGTTGTAAGGAAGAGGTCAGGTAAGTTGGAGCTCTCTCCAAGGCAATCAGGGATATGGGTAGGATGCTGTACAAGCTGCGTGTGGTTATTAAGATAGAAAAGATGTAGGCTTGTTCACCAGGTGGATCAGTGAAAGGAGAGGAAAGCCAATGGTGGTGGTGAACATTGAAATCTCCTAGAATGGAGATTTCAGAGGAAGGAGAAATGGATAGAATATGTTCCATTGTAGAGGTAAGATAGTCGAAGAATTTTTGATAGTCAGTAGAATTAGGGGATAAGAAACAGCACAGTTATATTTAGTCAGAGAATGACAAGAAAGCCGAAGCCAGAGAGTAGAGAAATCAGAAGAATGAAGTTCAGGAAAACGAGAGCAAGGTAAATCGTTGCATGCATATACTCAACAGTCACCTTTGGCTTTGAAATGAGTATAGTGTGTGTGTGTGTGTGTGTGTGTGTGTGTGTGTGTGTGTGTGTGTGTGTGTCTGTCTCGTTGTGCCTACTCAGCTTCGGGTAGTGGGAAGTGAGGTTAGCTTAATGATGATGATGATGATAATGGTGGTGGTACTAGTGGCGATAATAATGATGATGATAATAATGATGACGACAGTGATAATAATAATAATAATAATAATAATAATAATAATAATAATAATAATAACAATAACAACAATAATCGTACTACTAATATTACCACCACTACTACTACTACTACTACTACCACTACTACTAATTATTATGATTAGTAGTAGTAATAGTAGCAGTAGTAGTAGTAGTAGTAATAATAATAATAATAATAATAATAATAATAATAATAACTAGAATGCCGTAAAATTGTCCAATGACAATTTTGATAATTATAGAAAAACTTCCCACAGCCATTGCCTACTATAGTCGCGGCGCGCGACCCTAAGGTTGTTATTATCGTGCCCTGGCAACCTACCATTCAAAAGTGCGTCTGATTTCGCTTATAATATGAGATGCATGTGATTCGTGTATAATATGTTCGTGTATAATAATAGTCGTGTATAATATATCCGCGCATAATAATAAGATTCGTGTATAATATGATACGAAATCGGACGTAATTTTGAATGTTAGGTTGCCAGGGTACGATAATGATAACCTCAGAGTCGTGCGCCGCGACTATACAAGCCGAACTATAAAGTGACCCTGAGGTGAAGGGCACCGAGCTTCTGCATGTCACTTACAGAGCATGTACTTTCGCAAGGCACCAACATTCTATCCTTATCCTCTCTTTTTACCTCGACCGTTGATTTTTCTTGCACAAAATTTAATCTCTTAATCAGATGATGATTCCCGTCATTATTCCAAATTTGGAATAATTCCATTCAATAGTAATATTTATGTTTCTGAGAGAGAGAGAGAGAGAGAGAGAGAGAGAGAGAGAGAGACGGACAAAGCCAGAGGCTTAAGGGATATAAAGTTTATTTTTTTTTAAATTATAATGAAGGAAACATCTCCGGTATAATGTGCGTATGATGATCAAGATCCGGGCAAGTAACAGGGAATTAAAAATGTGTTATATGAGTGAGTCACAAATGCAAGCAAGATTTTATGACGAGAAGGATATGAACACAGCAAAGTGGAAAATAAGAGTAAATTAATTAGCTTTCTTCTGGGAACATTCTTTTTTTTCATTCTAGTTACCGTACCTTGGGACTATTTAGCTGTATATTCTTGGGAAATACCCCTCTTCTTAAAAGTAATGCTGAAGACTATACATAATTCATCTCCTCGATAAATCTCTTCTATCGTCCACGCATCTGTCTACAATCGTCTGAAGGAGGACAAATTAAAATGAAAAGGCAGTATTGCAATTATGTAATATACATCTTACAGTGCAGTATCCAGTGACGATATTTCGGGCAGACAAAAGTTGCATAAAGGAATGACGCTTTACTGAGTAGCAAATGCAGACAAGAATTTATCACCAGTAAAACCTTGTGGACAGAGGTTCCAAGAACCAATTCGGAGCAGATGATGCGGATACTGTGTGTGCTGGAAAGTGTTGGGAGAAGTATCTTGAGGTGACTTGGCCTTGTGGAGAGAATGGAATGCGAAACAGTGGCTGGAATAGAATACGTGAATATGATGGAAAGGGAGAGGAGGCGGAGGAGAACGAGAAGGAGATAGAACGAGTGGAAAATTAATAATTGACCAGCAGAGTCTACGTGAGGGAGGTGGAGGCAGAGAGAGGGTAAGGCGGAAGAAAGGATGACATGCAGAGGACAGAGAATGAAAGATTGACTAGGAGAGTGTAACTGTGTGTGAGGTGAAGAGATAGGGGGGAAGGTGGACCGAGGGTGAGGTGGAGTGGTATATGAATCGGACTAGTGTGAGCTAGAGGGAAAATGAACCTGATGATGGAAGAGAGGCTGATAAGAAGATACTGTTTGTGGCTATTCCCTCGGGAATTAAGGAGTTTTGCTACAGGTATATAAGATTTATACACACAAAGGTGAGAAATGAAACTCCACCAGCAACACTGATCTTGTTGGCAGAAGCTCAGAAAACTATTATGGAACAGATGACCTCCAGTGTGTATCAAAGGTACACAGGTTCAAGGAGGATTGTGTGATCTTGAAAACCAGAAAATAGAAGGTGGGAAACACAGTCAGTCTATATGAATTTTCTACTTGCTGAAAGGTCTTTAACCTCCTTTTTCTTATTCCAGCTGCCTCAATATGATTTTACTGGACTTAGAGAAAAATAGTGCTAGTTCGCAAATTCTGAAAGCTGCAGGTTGAGTTACTAGCTTGATTTTTTTTAACTCGCTTTCATTTTGAGTCTGTAGGTTTTTCTTACTTCATTGCAGTGACCGTGATAATGGTGGCTGTGATGGTGTTAATGGTGACTATGATATTGGTAAATTGGATTCTTGGTGGTGATAATGATGGTGGGCAGAGATGATGGTGATGATGGTAGTGATGAAAGTGATGAAAGTAATGATAGTAATCGTAATGGTAATGGTGATTAAAATGGCGGATGGTGATAACCGTGATAACAATGACTGTGAATCCTATTGCCTTAGCGGAAGACGATAGAAAATAACAATATTTATAAACACACTATCAGGAGGAAGACACCCTCCCCCTCTCCTCCCCCCCTTATTAAAAAAAAAAAAAAAAGAAGAGAGAGAGAGAGGGAATTGAGAAAGCATCTTCCAAACTCCCTAAAGCTTTTTTTTTTTTGCAGGCAAGGTGAGAGTGGACAGCAGAAGAATTGCAAGGCTTTTAACTGAGCTAAATGGAGAAATATAGCGCAAGGGTTGTTATTCTTTACCTTTGTGCTCCGATGCATTGTAGCTTACTCACATCTTCGAAATATGTGCCGGCTGGTGGAAGCGAGAGTGAGATAAGGAAGATACAGTACATTCGAGAGAGAGAGAGAGAGAGAGAGAGAGAGAGAGAGAGAGAGAGAGAGAGAGAAACCGAGCTAATGTGGGGAAAGAGAGGTACTGTACAGTACATTGAAAAAATAATCTACATTCTAACATAAAAGTCCATGAACCAGCTTCCACGTATGGTGTTGCATTTTCTGATCCCTGCTGTGTTATTTCGTGAGTCTAGTATATTTTTGCCACCTCCAGGCGATTTCATTTTGCCGGGGTAATGTATGTTTGCCTAATAATATGATTTTTTTTTTTTCCCGTCAAACTGTTCTTGGAACCTCAAATAGACCTTAGTGTTGGAATGTTTTCATGCAATTGACCAGGAGAGAGAGAGAGAGAGAGAGAGAGAGAGAAAGAGTGTGTGTGTGTGTGTGTGTGTGTGTGTGTGAAGAAAGATACATTCAGGAAGTCATCTATGTTCCAACAAAGGAGCTTGCGTCTGAATTTCCACGTATACTGTTCGGTTCTCTAACCCTTGCAATACAGAAGCGTGTTGCTGTCTGTTTATTCTTGCTCCGTACAGGCGGTATTATGGAGGGTATAAAATTTCTATTTTTTCACTGGGATTTAGCATTATTATTACATTCAAGCTACCAACAGACGCTTTCATTCGATATAGGAATGGCTTCCAGTATTATCGTGCTTACTGAAAGCTGTATCTAACCCATCCAGCCCGAAAAATCTCTCATAAACTGAGTTAAAATTGTCTGTAACTGACATGAATAAAGTTAGGAAAAATCCCCCATCGAATTGAGGGGGTTAAAATAGCTAAAGCAGTCTCCATTAACCCCTTCAATCCCATGACGTGACTCTTAATTTATTCTTGTTACCTCCAAACGACTCTAGTCAGCTAATGAGAAACGTTTGGGCCTGGAAGTGTTATATACAGCGTGGCCCATATACGAGTATATAATGCTCCTCGTCCACTTCCGGGTATTTCTCATGCATTGTGGGGATGGCTTACTCTGAGTTATTAATATCTGTCCTGCCTCCATTTCCTCAGCCATCAGGCTGCCTTACCTCCATCTCACACCCCTCCCTATGATATATCTCTCCATCCCATGCCTCATCACCTTCTCGGTTTCCTCCTCCCCCTGCCCTCTCCACCTGTTTATCCACAAATAGATGCATATTATTGATACAAGTTGTGGCGTCAAATAACAATGTACGAGTAAAAGGCATACAGGAGATTACTGACATGTCTATCTATCTATTGCCAGACGCCTCAATTACGTTTAGGGTGGCCACAAACAAATCGCCTCCAAGTCGCCCTGTCCCCCGCCATTTCACTGCCCTGCTCCCAACTCACACCCCCCTCTCTCATATACCTCTCCATCCCATCCCTCCATCTCATCCTCGGCCTCCCCCTCCCTCTTCCCCCCTCCACCTCACTCACATACACTCTCTTCGTCAGTCTTTCACCCTCCATCCTCTCCACATGGCCAAACCACCTCAGTGTGTTCCTCATAACGCTTCCTATCACATCCACATCCACACCACAACGCTCCTTTATATCCTCATTCGTCAGCCTGTTTCTCCATGTGACTCTACAGGCTCCTCTTAAATAACTCATTTCCACTGCTCTCACTCTTGACTTGTGTCCTTCCAACAAGGTCCAAGCTTCACTTCCATACGTTAGAGTTGGTATCACAATACTGTCATGTAGTAACTTTTTCACTTCCATGCTCACTTCCCTGTTTCTTATCACTGCTTTCAAAGAACCAGCAACCTTTCTTCCCTGCTGTACCTTTTCAAGCACTTCACCCTCCAAACCTCCATCCTTACTCATCACACTACCCAAGTACTTAAACATACTCACATTTTCCAATTCCTCACCATCCAACCTCGCTATACACTCACTGATTTCACCTCTCTCAAAGACCATCACTTTACTCTTCCCTACATTCACCTTTAGATTCCGTTTCTTACACACTCTCCCAAACTCATCCACCAAGCCTTGCAGCTCCCCTTCGTCTTCACTCAACAACACAGTATCATCTGCAAACAACAGTACAGGGAGTTTCCAAACACTATCCTCTCTCACCAGGGCCACTCCAACATCCACTACCCTACCTTGTACCTCTTTTATTACCCCATCCATGTACAGACTGAACAACCATGGAGACATGACACATCCCTGTTTCAACCCAACTTTCAAAGAGAAAAATTTACTTAGTTCACCATCCACACGCACTGCAGCCTTCACACCATCGTACATACTCTTCACAGCATTCAACAACTTCCCATCTACTCCATATATTCTTAACACTTTCCACAATCCTTGTCTATCCACCTTGTCATATGCTTTCTCCAAATCCATGAAAGCCACATACAACTTCATTCCCTTCTCTAGAAACTTTTCCACTAAAGATCTAAGAATGAATATCTGATCTACACAACCTCTTCCCTTCCTAAAGCCTCCCTGTTCTTCTCCAACTAATTTTTCTGTTCTTTCTCTAACTCTGTCAATAAGTATCCTACCATACACTTTTCCTATTATACTAAGAAGACGAATTACCACGCACTTCTTTTTCCTCTTTTCCTTTGTACAAGGGAATAATTATACCTGACTTCCAATCCTCCGGGACTCTACCTTCCCCCCAGGCCAATCTGCACATCTTCCACATCCATTCTACTACTATCTCTCCCCAATGCTTCGGCATTTCACCACACACTCCATCAATTCCTGGGGCTTTCCCCGATTTAACTTTCTTCATTGCTTCCACAACTTCTATCCTACTGATTTCTTCCTGTCTTCTCACCTCCCTCCTTCTCCCAGCCATTCCCCAGCCACTTATATTCGCATTACTTCCATCCTCTATGTTCAACAATTCCTTAAAGTGTTCTCTCCATCTGCTCACTTTTTCTCCCTTCTTCACTAGTAAGCTACCATTTTTATCTTTCACTCCCCTGCTAACTTCACTTCCACCCTTTCTTACTCTTTTCACCTCTTTCCAGAACATTTTCTTACAGTCCCTCCACTTTACACTCAAATTCCTTCCAAATTCCTCATCCACTCTCTTCTTACTCTCTCTTACTAATCTTTTCACCTCTCTCTTTCTTTCTACATATTACTCTCTCTTCCGCCTCTCAACTTCTTCCACGCCCTATTTCTCATCCATTCATTGTATGCTTTCTTCTTTTGTGCCACAGCCTGTCTCACCTCTTCAGTCCACCACGCTGTTCCTTGCACCCCCCTCCGTCTTCTCTTCCTTCCACACACCACATCACATGCTGCACAGATTTCTTCTATAAATTCCTACACACACCTTCCACGTCTCCCATCTGCTCCAATTCATATTTGCCCAATCGTTCCTCCACTTCTCTCTTATACTCTGCCTTTTTCTCATCCTCTTGTAACCTTTCCACTCTCCTTGCAACTACTCCTTCCTCTCGTCTTTCCCTTTTTCTATTCCTCCATCTTACTTGAATTTTAATTCTGGCCACCACCAAGTAGTGGTCAGAAAGTCCACTCCCCCAACCTCTATAAGCTCTTGCATCCATTACACATCTTCGCATCCTTTCATCCACACACACATAATCAGTCATCGCCTTCCTTTCATTCAGTTCACCACCCACCTTCTCATCACTCGCCATGTATACCTGTGGATCATTTTATGCCTGAAGAGGGTATTGGCTATCACCAACCCCCTCCCAGCACTGACATGTATTATCAAAATAAACAGCTAAGAAAGAGGTGTTACGAAGCATCCTATTGCACCTTAGATTTCAGCGTTAATTTTCAAAGCCCATAGAGAGAGAAGCAAGAGGAAGGACAATACAGTTTTTATGTGCCCGGCTTTGAGCATGGGATTAGTAACCTGTTTCCTGAGGCCCAGCAGACGTCCTACGTGCAAACACTTTACATTTCACTAGTTGGACACTACTACGCATCATTCATATTTAATACATGCTTGTGCTACCTCTTTCACGACTTTTACGATGGTATTAGCGGAGGTGTTTTTATGAATTCTAAGTGGCTCTTGTAGAAAACTATTCAGTTTATTTCTGAGTAAATTTAAGTAATTGTTCCTTCCTCACGACTGAAAATGAACTCACACAATTCCAGACAACAGACGACATCACAAGCCACTCGGGAGAAAGTACCGTGATATAAGTAAGCTGTTCCTGGTACGTTTCACCGTAGCACCGTCCCCTGGATCTTACTCAAAAACTGTGAATCACCTGTACAGACATATGAAGTGGATTATCAAAAACTGTCGCTCCACATTCCATACGCATAGTTAGCATCATTCCGGCAGTCATTTTCTGTGTGTGTGTGTGTGTGTGTGTGTGTGTGTGTGTGTGTGTGTGAGAGAGAGAGAGAGAGAGAGAGAGAGAAGGTGGCATCTACTGCTAACTGAACGATAGAGAAGAGGAGACTGACCCATACAGATGCAGGAAGAAAAACAAAAGTATCAAGAAGCGGTGCCAAGGCACAGCAAACCTGTCCATGACAGTCATTTTAATGCTGACGTATAAACACAACAGCATATCTAGTCAACGATGTCACAAGTTTGGAGTAAACTGGGTGAAAATTTGTCGATTTTATGCCCGACCCACCTGATATTGACCTCCTTACCGTTAACAAGGGGGTGACCCCCCTGATGTAATGAGGCATGTTATAGGATGTAGATTTGAAAGATGCACTTTTAGGTTTTGGTTTCATGTCGATATGACGAATTTGAAAGGAATTATAGCGAAAAAAAACCTATTTTCACTCTGATTTATTAGTTTTTTATTTTTTTTTTATTTTTTGGGCCTATAGTCTTGGCCTTGGCCCAACTTGGCCAAAAATTTAAACAGGTGATCAGAACTTCGTAGCCCATCAACCCTGTAATTCTAGTCAATATTGCACCAGTAGTTTTCGCATAAAATTATTAACAGACAGACAGACAGACAGACAAACAGACAAACAAACTGACAAACCGAGTGCAAACAATATCCGTCTCCGAGCCCCTCCGGCTCTGGGAAGGGGACGGCCAAAAATATGTTTGAGTAGACAAATATAAGGAAAAATAGAGAGATACAGACAGAAAGACGTTATATCTATCTATCCATCTATCTATCTATATATATATATATATATATATATATATATATATATATATATATATATATATATATATATATATATACAGTATATGCATACAATATGTGAGAGGTGTGTAAGGCTGAGAGGAAGACCACAAATGGGATGAATGGACAGTGTGAAGAGAGCACTGGATGCGAAAGGGATGTCCGTTGAGCAAGGAATAGTGTCTGCCACGATAGAAATTATTGGAGAGAAATTGCGAATGAATAATTGATGACGCAGCCCAGAGGGGATATTCTCCCGCATTTGGTCTGATCAGCTGATCAGGTCAGGTGCCCGTAAGGGGATGGGTCCATTATGATGTGGCAGAGGTAAACCAGCTCTGCTGTTGGGCCCTGCTGCGGATGTCACTGATTGCACTGCGCAGTTGACCCTTGTGCAGTGTGGTGAGGTGTGTGTGTCTGTGTGTGTGTGTGTGTGTGTGTGTGTGTGACGTTATGTATTCCTAAGATTCGCCTCGGGAGGGATAGTTTAGGTACAGCTGACGGTGAAGCGGTATCGTGTGAACTTGTGGGTTGAAATTCGGATTCAAGTATTTCACTGACATTCACTTCTTCACTGTGATGTCTTTATTTTTTTTTTTTACCTTTCTCTTGCTACAGTCGTGCTAATTTATTTTTATTAGGTAAAAAGGCTTAAAAAAAAAAACGATGCGACTACTAATCTTTTGGAGGGGAGGCATTGCCTGAACAGAAGAGGAAACTTGACAAAACAAAATGTAAAAGTCAAAGTCGTACTAAGCAGGCTACAATGTTAAGTGAAAAGCAAATTATGAAGAACGAAATGATAGTGACCTTCCTGAGCCTACGAGATTGCTGCCGCAAGTAAAGGGGTATGGGGATAACATAAACTTAGAAGAAATTATTTTAAAAGATCATTAATAACGTCTCTTTCTCTCTCTCTCTCTCTCTCTCTCTCTCTCTCTCTCTCTCTCTCTCTCTCTCTCTCTCTCTCTCTCTCTCTCTCTCTCTCTCTCTCAAAAGATACACGGAAATTGACGAAAAACCGTACTATGCAAACTTGTCAAGCCAGAACTGTCATTTGGCCTACCATTCTTCTGTCTTTCTCTCGTGTATCCAATGTCTGCTGCAGTAGGACATTCGTTGGTTGCAGATGTAAACCTGAGTACCTGGAGAACGATGAGCATAACTCAGTTTTGCAGTACGAGGCGGAGGAATGTGTTCAAACTGCAATGGGAACACTTCTCGACAATTTTATATACTTCTACCTTCAGTTCCTGTGATGTCCTTTTTAGTCTGATCTTCCTGCTGCCTGGCGATTTTATTCTGCCATGACTGGGAGAAGGGGATGAGTGCCATGCAACTCCTCTGCATGGACTAGTTGCTCCTAAGCTGAACAAAATCGTCTTGTGACGGCAAGAGTAAGACTTTAAAGAAAAGGTCGCCGATTCAGAGGTTTAATCCTGTCATATGACGCACCGGCAGACTTTGCCTTTATTTGGAAAAGAGAAAAGGGAAAAATGCCTTGAACATAAAATATAACTAGATTTGGTTATATGATTTGGCTATACGATTTCGTATTAATCCTTGAAAGCAGTGATTAAGAAACAGGGAAGTGAGTACGGAAGCGAAAAAGCTACTACATGACAGTATAGTGATACCAACTCTAACGTATGGAAGTGAATCTTGGACCTTGTTGGAGGGACAGAAGTCAAGAGTGAGGGCAGTGGCAATGAGGTTTTTGAGAGGAGCATGTGGAGTCACATGGAGAGTCAGAATGACAAATGAGGAAATGAAGGAGCGTTGTGGTGTGGATGTGGATGTGATAGGAAGCGTTCGGAAAAACACATTGAGACAGTTTGGCCATTTGCAGAGGATGGAAAGTGTGAGACTGACGAGGAGAGCGTATGTGAGTGAGGTGGAGGGGGAGGGAGGGAGGGAGAGGCCAAGAATGAGATGGAGGGATGGAGCGGGGAGGCATATGAGAGAGAGGGGTGTTTGCTGGGAGCAGGGCAGTGAAATGGCGGGGAACAGGGCGACATGGAGGCATTTTGTTTGTAGCCACCCGTTGCGGGATTAAGGCGTCTGGCAATAGATAGATTGATAAGCGGGAAAAGAAGCAGTATCCTGAAGATGGTGAACTATGCAATAGCATATAATAACACGATGTTCTTAGGTGAAATGGAAAGAACATTTTCATTTTTTTAATATAATTGATCCACATGATCACTCAAATAACAATTAAGAGCTCAGGGAAAGCGAAAGCATGTTATTTTTATTATGCACCGAAAAATTAATTATTTTGGAGTATGACGCGGTGAAAATTCAGTTGGTTTATTAAAAAAATATTCAGAAGAAGAAAATGATCATCCTGAAAATGGTAAATTTGACTCAAACTGCTTATGCAAATAGGAAGAATGAGTTTGTATTACGGAATATATATTTTGCTCTGATAATATTAATTAAAAAGAGTACAAAAATCAGAGCATAAATGCTCTGTGCCAGAGCAACGGCCCAGAAGTCATTAGCACGTAACTCTTACTTAAAGTCAAAAACGTCTGAATCACTCTCTAAATCTAAACTTGCTTGAAATCATGCAAAAGCTGTAATAAATCTAGCTAAATCAAACTTTCTTCAAAAGCAAGCATCAAAACTACTTAACAGTCCTAATGACAATAGAATATTCTGGTCAACTCTTAATTCTTTCAACAATAACTTTAACAAGTCATCATCCATGCCCCCACTAAAATCTTCAGATGGCAACATTACAAATGACCCGCGTGGGAAAGCAGATATTTTTGCCAGTACATTTGCCAAAATGTTGGAAAAGGCCCCAGGAATTCACGGAGTGTGTGGTGAAATGCTGAGGTATGGTGGTGAGATTGTTGTGGAGTGGATATGGAAGTTGCGTAGATTGGCTTGGGAAGAGGGAAGGGTTCCAGAGGACTGGAAATCAGGTGTAAATGTTCCTTTATATAAAGGAAAAGGGGAGAGAGAAGTATGTGGTAACCATAGGGGTATTTGCCTTCTTAGTGTGACTGGTAAAATATATGGTAGATTACTCATTGATAGGGTTAGGCATATGACAGAGGAGCTAGTTGGAGAAGAACAAAGGGGATTTAGGAAGGAAAAGGAGTGTGTAGATCAGATATTTGTTCTAAGATGTTTAGTGGAGAAGTATCTAGAGAAAGGAAAGAAAGTGTATGCTGCCTTCATGGACTTGGAGAAAGCTTATGACAGAATAGATAGGCAAGGTATGTGGAAGGTATGGTGTGGAGGGGAAATTTGTGAGTGCTGTGAAGAGTATGTACGAAGGAGCTAGGGCTACGGTGCGAGTGGATGGTGAGCTGAGTGAGTTCTTTGATCTCAGTGTAGGACTGAAACAGGGTTGTGTGATGTCTCCATGGCTGTTTAATATATACATGGATGGGGTTGTAAAGGAGGTGCAAGGTAAGGCAGTGGATGTGGGGGTGGCTCTAATGAATGAGGGTGAGATTTGGGAGATTCCGGTGTTGCTGTTTGCTGATGATACAGTATTGTTGAGTGAAGATGATTGGGAGTTGCAAGGTTTGATGAATGAATTCGGGGCAGTGTGTAGGAGGAGGAAGCTGAAAGTTAATGTAAACAAAAGTAAAGTTATGGTGTTTGCGGGGAATGAAGTCACTAAATGTACAGTGAGGTTGGATGGTGAGGATTTGGAGAATGTGAGTGCATTCAAGTACTTGGGTAGTGTGATGAGTAAGGATGGAACTTTGGGGGATGAAGTGCATGAAAGGGTACAGCAGGGAAGGAAGGTTGTTGGTTCACTGAAAGCAGTGATAAGAAATAGGGAGGTGAGTATGGAAGTTAAGAAGTCACTGCATTACAGTATTGTGATCCTTACCCTGACGTATGGAAGCGAGGCGTGGACCTTGCAAGAGGGGAATAAGTCAAGAGTGAGAGCAGTGGAAATGAGTTACTTGAGAGGAGCATGTGGAGTGACATGGAGGGACAGGTTGACGAATGAAGAAGTGAAGGAACGTTGTGGGGTGGATGTGGATGTGGTTGAGAAGATTAAGAGAAATACACTGAGGTGGTTTGGACATGTGGAGAGAATGGAGAATGAACGACTGACCAAGAGGGTGTATGTAGGTGAGGTGGAGGGAGGGAGAGGGAGGGGTAGACCGAGGATGAGGTGGAGGGATGGAGTTGAGAGGTATATGAGGGGAGGGGTGAGTTGGAGGGAGGGTAGTCAAATGGTGGGTGACAGAGCGACTTGGAGGCGTTTTGTCTGCGGCCACCCTTTGCGGGATTAGGGCGTCGGGCTATAGATAGATAGATAGACATTTGCCAAAAATTCTACCATAGACGATACCAGCCAGAATGTCCCAGTACTAGAACTTGACTCTCCCGAAATTGTTCCACTTAAAATACAGGCAAGATACGTAAAATCCATCCTAGACAATTTACCTACCAACAAAGCTCCAGGCCCAGATGGAATTCCGCCAATTGTTTTGAAAAAGTGTTCCCCGGAACTTGCCTCCGTTCTAGCTAAATTATTCAGACTATGCATAGGTACTTCATTTCCAAATTCATGGAAAGAAGCCAATATCCACCCACTTCCGAAGAAAGGAAGTTCCTCTGACCCCTCTGAATACAGACCAATAGCTGTCACATCTTCTCTTGGTATGGTATTTGAAACTTTAATTAATAAGCACATTGTTAAACATCTTGAATCCAACAGCTTAACTAGTGATAGACAATATGGTTTTTACCACGAAAGATCCACCATTGACATACTCTATCTCCTAACGCATATCATCCATCAATCAATTGACCTACATGGAGAAACTCATGCAGTAGCCCTTGATATTTTTCAAGCTTTCGACAGAGTGTGGCACCATTCCCTGCTGTCCAAACTCCCTTGCTATGGTCTAACGTGTTTTGTTACTTTGATTTCCTCATATCTCAGTGACAGGAAAATACGAGTAAAAGTAGATGATGTATATTCCAATTTCCACTCAATTAACGCCGGCGTGCTGCAGGCATCAGTTCTGGCACCAACCCTGTTCCTGGTTTATATTAATGATCTCTTACCTGTCACCCACAATCCCATTCACTCATATGCAGATGACTCAACACTACATAGTTCTTTCACACTCAGACACCCATTTACAAAGTCTAAGATCTCTACCTCTCAACTCAGTACAGCCATCTCCATAAATCAAGACCTATCTACGATCAGTGAATGGGGACAAAACAACCTTGTCTCATTTAATGCTAATAAAACCAAATATATACAATTTACTAATAGACAGATAATGCCAGATTCGTATATTACCTTCAGTGCTACTAATATTCCCATTTCCAAAAGTACTGAAATTCTTGGCGTCTTACTTAACAATGCCCTCAGCTGGACCTCTCATGTCAGATCACTTGCTAAAACCGCCTCAAAGAAACTTGGATTAATGTACAGAGTCCGTAACTTCTTCACTGACGAGCAGTTAGCTATAATTTATAAGAGTCATGTGCACTCTCAGCTTGAATATTGCTCACCCTCGTGGAATGGATGTGGAGAGGTTGCATTAAAACAACTAGACAAAATTCAGAACAAAGCTGTTAGAATTATTAACAACCCTGCCATTACAAATAAACTACCTCCCCTGCAAGTATGAAGGAATGTTGCCTCCCTTGCATTATTTTACAGATATTTTTTTGGCAAATGCCAGACGAAGTTGCGTCCATGATGCCACCTCTCCATGCCTACCCTCGTGCTACACGGGCATCTGGTAGCGCTCATGACCGAAATGTCACTGAGCCATATTGCAGAACTTCTGCCTATCAGAATTCTTTCATTTCCCGAACTGCATCTCTTTGGAAATCGCTTCCCCAGAGTAGTTTCCCTCCAAACTTCAACCTACAGCTGTTCATGTCTAACTGTTACAGATATTTTATGAACGGAGGACACCAGTAATCTGGTGCATGGATTATTTCTTTTTATTAATTTGTTTTTCCTTCCTCTGTTCTGTTATTTAAAAAATCTCTCTCTCCAACGCACCACCTACCCTCATACACCTCTCCACCCCAGGCCTCCGTTTCATCCTCGGTCTCCCCGTTCTCTTCTCCATTTCCATCTCACATTAACTCCGTTCTGCTAATTAATAAAATAACTCGATTCGTTAAGCGAGCTGAGGGAATGTGTGCCTGTAAAAGAGAAAGCGCTTTGGATAACATTATGTAGGAATGAGTCGTCTATCTTTCCCTTTTTGGGGGGTTTGGAGAGGTCAAAGAGTTCTTTCAGATAACATATAGACAGATGGATCTTGTATTGACCCATCTTTTATTCTATCAGTGGTGCGCCATCAAAGTTCAACTAAACAGACAGAGAGATATAAAGATAGACTGATAGATAGGTAGAGAGATAGATAAACCTACATACAGATTTGAACAATTTAAGACAGACAGAGAGACAGACAGACAGACAGAAACATAGATGGATATATAGATAGACAGACATGCACATAGATAGACGGGCGGATGACTATAGATATAGGAATAGACAAATAGACAGACAAATATAGATAGATAAATAGATAGGTAGGTATATAAACGGATGGCAGATATGGAAAATTATATGTAACTAGTGTTTGACACACAGGGACAAGTGCTGGGATATGAGACAATTGAATCAGAGTGGGGAGGAATCATATATAAGGAGAGAGAGAGAGAGAGAGAGAGAGAGAGAGAGAGAGAGAACTTAACTGAGCTGAAACAGTTTATTGACTAAAACATTTGTCAAAAGGATGAGGGAGAATATCAGTGTAAAGTATGTTGCCAGTATCAGGTAAAAAGTGTGTGTGTGTGTGTGTGTGTGTGTGTGTGTGTGTGTGTGTGTGTGTGTGTGTGTGAAAACAGCCACGTATATTCTGCAAAAAATGAGAGTGGTACAGGTTGAAGGGAGGGCAGCCTGATGGCGGAGGACAGGGTGAAATGGAGGCGATTTGTTCATGATCATCTCTTCAGGTATTAAAGCGACTGGCTATAGTTAGATAAATGCATAAATAGATAGATAAGGGGCTAAATAGATAGGCAGACAGATAAACTGCCTTTAGTCTTGCAGAATTAGAATAACTCTTGTACTGTACATAACTGAAACTATTAGCATATAAGCGTATTTGATATGAGATGTGAAGCAGTCTTTATGAACGTTATATTTATTCAAAATTTTGTCCTGCTTCTAATATTAGGCCAGTTATTGTGGAAACTTTTGACTGTGTGTGTGTGTGTGTGTGTGTGTGTGTGTGTGTGTGTGTGTGTGTGTGTGTGTGTGTGTGTGTGTGTGTGTGTGTGTGTGCGTGCGCGCGCGCGCCACACCATCTCTCCTTTAATGAATTATAGAAATGATTAAAATAACTTACAGTTCTTTCATCTTGACCTAGATTTTCGTCCTGTTACCGTGTACTTTACGTAAAGTACCTCAGTGATAAAAAGAGACAATGCCACTGCTGTGAGTCTATGCCACAACGCTTCTTCGTGACTAGCATATACTGTCTTTCTATTGTTACTTTTTTTTTTTTTGTGACCGACTCTGAGCATAGGCTTCACAGCCTGCTTTCCAGGCCCAGTAATCCTCCTACGTACCCTACACCTCTACATGTAAGTATCTAAGATGCTGAGATTGTAATGCCAAGCTTGAGAAAAATTAGAGTAACACAGCCCTACATCCTGAAAAAAATTATATTGATTTAATGAAAAGTATTAATCCTACATATTTACAAGGTGCTGGTTTTAAAAATAAATTCTGAATTAGCGTAGAACGTCAGTTTATTTTAAAAAATCCAAGTAAAAATAGTTTTGGATTTTTTTTAAACGCAGTTCTGCTTCGGAGTGAATTTCCTTTTGTTTGATTTATGGAGGTAAGTAATGTCGACACAATCACCTTGCAAGCACCAACAGTGGTCGACCACCTTGATACTTTTTTTGTGTGTGCGTTTCTGTCCTAATAGAACCTTTTTCTTCACTTTCTGCTCCAAGGTTTTCGGAAAGAAGTCTACATGACAATATAATGACACTCATATTGCACTCTAGTTTTTGGATGTTCCTGAGTCAAGTTTCAGTAAGGTGGTGATAATCTTAAACCTTAGTAGATCCATGAAAATATGATGAAACTGCTGCAGATGCATTCCATGCATTTCTTTCACCTGTTTTCAGTGAGTTCTGGAACTGCTGGTCTCTCATTAACAGTCTTATTTGAGGGCCATTAAATTTACCAGCTTTCAGTTCTTCATCATTTGTAGCAGTGGAATTCTGAACACAGATTTTTAAAACAGTTTCTTTCTTTATCTAAATCATGGAGATGATTTTGTATTTCCCACCGAAGCAGTGTAATCTTTCTTTTTCCTTCGGTCCATTGTCTCAGATTTTCAACACAAGATCAGCAGACTGAATGAGGGTCCAAGGTTTATCTTGATCACCCAATTCCATTCCAGAATTTGCGTGATATATTGATATGCCGTTTTCGTGCAGCAAAAAATCCGCAGATGTAACAAAAGATATCTTGGTCAAATTAACACTTTCTTCGGTTAACTGCCATAATTACAACCTAGGAATGAATAGCAAATGAGCAATACAGTAATATGGAGCGAGCTGAGCAACTACAGCAGATCACAAGAGTTAATACAATGAATAAAAATAACTGAATATAACAGGTATATATAATGTACATGAAAATATAAACCAGCCATAAAGAATAATACAGGAAAAAAACATAAATAGTTAGCAGAAATATAAGTAATTATGAGCAAATGCGAGTCATGCAACAAAATCGTGCTTTTCCGGTAAAATATGGCATTCTATTTTGTGGCTAAACGTGACGTTCTGGGTAAAAACTGAAGCCATTTTCGGAATCAGCCACTTCTAATTACATTAATATATGTTTTACTTATCACTTAGCAAAATTGATGGAGGGCTATGATAATTATTAGATACAATCACCCGGATCTCATAATGTATGAATAACAAATAGTTTTATCATACTTAAACACAAATTTATGCTTGGCTGTAATCATACTGAGGTTTAGCTACCCTCCAACCAGCCATCTGCTCCAGGCCAGTCATTACCAGCGTCCCTAACGACCAGTTACCACCGACCCGCCTGCCTGTAATGACCCACCGTGGAAACACCCCTTGATATCTGCCATCCCCCTTGTACGCAGACCATCTCTTGTATGGAAATCATCCCACGTACGCAAACCTCCCCTTGTACACAAACCACCCTCTTTACGCAAACTACCCATTATACGCAAAAATCACCCCTTATAGGCAAACCACCCGTTGTACCCAAATCACCTCTACGCAATCCACCCCTCGTATGCAAATCACCCCTTGTACGCAAACCACCTCTTGTACACAAACCACCCCTTGTACACAAACCACCCCTTACACACTAACCATCTCTTGTGCACAAACCATCCCATGTACGCGAACAACCCCTTGTACGCAAACTTAGCTCATTGTCTTACATTGAAGTTGGGTCGGTAGTTATCTTGATCGACTGGGACAGTGCTGTTAAGGGTTTCGGGGCAGTGGAATTTATAATTAGCGGCGCTCTTCGTCATCATCATCATCATCGTGACCTTCTTTCTCCCCTAAGGATGAATTGAGGTATGATCCAGAAATGACGCTATGGTACTATAGTGGGAGACCTATCAACACCTTGCCCAGTGCAGTGGGCCACACAATCATTAATACACCATTCAAAGTCTTGGAATCTTTGCTCCACTTCACAAGCCTAACCATCTATACATTTTTACTTTCCTTTCAGATTCATTTCTTATACACCTGCCAGATGGTGTCATTCCGTCGACTATCAAAATAAAAAAAGAGATACCAATCCCTTGTCATTTAGTTCTCCAGATAAAATTCATCCAACCAGCTCAGTCGCCTTTAACTTCCCAAGCCTCGTAAATCTTCATACACCGCTTTTTCACACAATGATTTACCACATCTCGCCACCTTCATGGTCTACCATGTCATATGTGAAAAAAAAAAAAAAAATCAAGCTGGAGCTTTTAGGAATTAAACCCTTCACTAAGAGATTTTTTACCATAGTATGAACAAGAAGCGTTTGCTGATATCAGTAATAAATTTTCGTCCCTTTTCAGCCTATTCCACGTAGCTAAATGACAGGAAAAGGCTGTACAATGATTCTACATCCATTTTATCGCACTTCTTTGTGACCAGCTCCATATTCTTGTGATATTCTGTTGTTACAACTCAGCAATAAAGATGGAAAGATGGCAGTTTTATTCCGGGTTAAAGTAAAACGACTGCAGTAACGAGGTGTGTGTTAAGGCACCCTCGACAACTGGCACCCTTGTTCACCAACTCTGGAGGTCACAGGAGCCTCAACTTGTGCAGTTTCCCTGTTGGACTGGGAGTTAATGGGACTAGTAGCCTTGTGTGTCGGGGAGTAGGTTTAGGGAATAATGGTCGTTGGTTCTTAGGTCAATGATTTTTTTTTTTTTTTATCTTGTCCAGATGATTACATTTATCTCAGGAGAGAATACGGTAAATGGTGTGTTTACATTTGACTGAACCAGGCCACTCCCACAACTTAATATTATGCCGTGGTTACATAAACTTCGATGGGCTTTATGACCGTGGGCTTAAACCTTAAATCACGAAGTGGAACACAATCTCTCGAACTTTAATGATAATTTTTCAAGCAAGTGAGGCCAATGGAATGTGTTTAGCAGTCCTACATTGTTGCTGACTGCACTGTTTAAAGTGGAATGCAGGCTGACCATACCTAATAAATGCAGTCTTTCCAAAAGAATTAGGGCTTTGCATTCTACTTTCCTAGTTAACGTTTAAGCATACAACCCTTAGTTATAAGACGGGAATGAGTCTCTGATTACTAGTCATTTCATTCCTACAGTCTAACTACTCTTAGTCATTAACTGAGTTGAAAAGAATTGCGGGTCTTTGTGAGGTGAAAACAAACCGACTGTAGTAAAGAAATTAATGATAAGTAAAACTAACCATTCTGCTTTGAAAAGCGATTCTTAAAGTAAAATTACATGGTCTAGAAAAAATGCAGAATACTGTACATCCCAGAGCTGAAGCGTTTACGCCCATTCTCGAGGTACTGACTGAATACGTCCGACAACTGCCATCTATTCGGCCGTACCGAAGACAGTGGACCAGTTATACTAAGCATCACAATTCTCATGTGTTGCGGGGACGGCTCAGTCAGCGTTACCACTGTCTACCCTCCATCTATCTGCTTTCCATAACCCTTCCCATGCTGCATGATGTTTACCTTTTTATGTCCATTAATTGCATGGTTGATGTGTAATGTCATGACTCAGTCATAGCAGCAGACTGAGTAGTCCCTGCAGCACACAAGACTGGAGGGCCTGACCACTCAGTCCATGCTAGGGCTGCCTCATTCAGGACTGGCGTGGTGTCAGATATAGATATTTATGATCATTCTCCACTTAATTAGCATCACAAACCTTGTCCTCAGCCAAGTGAATAATGTAACCTCATGTTATTGTCATTGTTATTGTCGTTGTTGTTGTTGTCCCAGGCTCATTTGAAGCGTTAACCCAGTGGACTGTAGGTTTAACTTGCCCCTCTCATGAAGTCCACCGTCCTTCCTTTCGGGAGATATGGAAGTAGTTGAGGGGCCTTTGTATGACCAGGCGGCTGGGCCTTGGTTATATCGGTGCCACAACATGAAGGCGTCCCTCTCCAGCATAACCTCTCGAATCCAGGTGACGTTCTTTTTCTAGTATATATCGGAGTTTATGGGGGCTATATCTAACCCCTCCAGTTCCTAAAGTTTATCCTGAGCTAAAGAAAATCGTCTGGAGATGGCAAAAATATAAAGGAAAAGACTTCCACAGGCTTAAAGGCTTAAGAGGCGACGTTAGTAGGCTATCAGTCTTGATTAACTCTTTCAGCACGATGCTTCTTCTTATCTCACTATAATCTTCACGCTATGGAGAGATAATTCTGTGTTTGCACAGTTTCTTTTTTTTTTTTTTATACACTTTTCAGCTTGGTGTCATTCCTTCATTTCTTAAGCATTTCACCTCAAAATTGGTCAAACTGTTCTTCAGCAAATAAGCCCAGATAACACTGCCACCACCATCACCTCTGCAGCCACCACCATCCACTACCCAAACACCAAGGCCTCCTTTCCCACCCAAGTGTGGGGCTAGGTAGGATCCAGAGAGAGAGAAAAGAAAAAGAAAAAAAAATGACAGAGTGAGTTACTAACCAACGTATGCCCACCTGAATCGACCACACTTATATTTACTCACCTTTAAAACTCCTGAAATCCTGGCTCTACCATATAACCCGAACACTTTTTTATTCTTTTTTGTCTGTTGAAGCGTTTGTTTTCTAGGGTCAAAGGTCAGACCATGCAAAAATACATATTATGGGATCCTGTATTGCTGTAGGTTCATAATCATGGCAATTTACACAGAAGTAAACATTTATAGTTTCTGGACATAAACTTCAAGGCCGATTTATGTACAATAGGTACTCACAGTACGTGAGCTCATAATATGCAAATCGCATAGTACGCGAGGACCTATTTTTTATCGAATTTTGGTGTATCTTTTAATAGTACGCGAACTGAACTCGTAATAGGAGAGACGGCAGCAAAGAGTGGCCCTAATCTGAGGTTACCCCGAGCATGCGATATTGCCCCTCCCCAAGACAAGCCAACAGTTGCCTATGCTTCGCCCACCTTGTGATGATGCTCAGTGGAGACTTGTCGATGATGGGGATCAGCCAAGTACTGTGTGCTCTAGATTAATTCAAGGAAGAATTCAAGGACACTGAACACTGTCAGTTGCGAGTGGAGGAAGTGATGACTTCACTGGACAGAACCTTCCACCACTACACATACAGGCACAACCAGGAGGTTAACAGAAGGAAGCAAACCCTCATCACCCGTTACCTGCGGCCTCAAGAAAGTGAGGAATCATTCCCTTCAACATCAGAAGAGCCATTTCCTGGATAGGATCAAGAAGATGATCCAATGTCTGAGGTGTCAGAAATAGACTTTGAAGGGTTTATGAACGAAGTGAGTGCATTAGCTAGTGATAATTTCGAAAGTGCTGGTGACGAGAGTGGTGAGGAAGGTGGTGTGTCGGGTGGTGTGGTGAGTGGTGCAGGAGATCCACGCTAGATGCCTCACGCTGCCTCGGATCCCCTTCTTACCTCCATCAAGCCTGTTGTCCTCTTTGGTTGAGGTGAGCAGCCATATTCTTGTTGGTTTAGTTACGCCATAGCCTTGATGATTTAGTAAAGCCATAATCTTGTTGGTTTACTTTATCTTAGGTAATATGTCTTAGATAGTTTCCGTGTACAGTACAATACTTAGGTCTGAAAGGAGTCTCAAGGGTTACCGATGAAGGGGGGTGCCACCCATATATAATTTTTCCCATAAGTTTATGTATTCACAGTACGTGAAATCCTAGTAAGCGACCTCCTCTGCCGCCCATAAACTAGCGTACTGTGTGTACTTGCTGTATTTTACTCTTGTTAACAGCAGGCGACTTTTCTCGGCACTGGAAAGGCCTTTCCGTATTTTTCGATTTAGGGTGGTACAGTCCACATTTAATTTAATCCTTCATGGAAAATTAGGTGATTTCCTGAATATCCAGCAAAGTCCACATTTTTTACCCCAGGCGATCTCAAAGAATAACCAACCAATTGAAATGATACTCCCTACAGGCCAGAGTGCTCCAAAAAGCTATTTTGTCGTTAATTTTTAGTTTCGTAGCTCACTCTGTTCCTGAGAATATGTGGCTGACCCACTTATCTGTGTTCCGGATAATATCCAGAGATCTATTAGATGGATTGCTACCATATCTGACCAAAAGAAGCGGACGACTCTGACTGTGTTGACCTAGTTTCAAGGCTTTAGGTTAAGATCCTTTGAAATATCACAATTTAAAATAAGTAATAATAATAATAATAATAATAATAATAATAATAATTAAAATACCGGTAATAATAATAATAATAATAATAATAATGATAATAATAATAATGATAATGATAATAATAATAACAATAATATTAATAAAATAATAATAATAATAATAATAATAATAATAATAATAAAAATTATTATTATTATTATTATTATTATTATAGTAATAATATTAACACCAGTCGAGCTGGGTAGTACTCCCGAGATGGTTGGAAAGCTGATGACAGGGAGAGCTGAAGCTCCCGTTTCATCAGCCCTCAAGACTAGTTCCTGACCATCCCCTTTTGCTGAAAATTTTCAGTGTCTCAGTAACACAGAGAATAGACCAGCATGCTCTCCAATACAAGTTTCCCTAACTATCTACACCAAACTACATGCACAATACACACTACACTTCCTTTTCCAAAAAAAAAAAAAAAAATCATGGCTACTCAACACTCATCCTCGGAGTCCCCAGGGGAGGGGGGGACCATAAATGTCCCCACCTTCAGCTCCTCTCCCGGTGACGACTTGAGCTGCCTGGAAACACTGTCTGACTCACTTCTTCATTTCTACAACATTCGCGGCCTTTCCTCTAACTTTCGCTCTGTTGAGCACCACCTCTTCTCCTCTAAACCTCACCTTCTCTTTCTAAGTGAGACTCAACTATCTGAGACAACTGACAGCAAACCCTTTTCTGTATCCTCCTACCTTTTGTATACTCATTTCAAAGCCAAAGGTGGCTGTTGTGAATATATACGCAACGACTTATCTTGCTCTCGTGTTCCTCAACTCGATTCTTCTGAATTCTCCACACTCTGGCTTCGGCTTTCCTATAATTCTATAACTAAATAAATCTGTGCTGTTTACTTATCCCCTAATTCTACTATCAAAAATTCTTCGATTATCTTACTTCTACGATGGAAAACATTCTATCCATTTCTCCTTTCTCTGAAATTTCCATTTTAAGAGATGTCAATGTTGACCACCACCTTCAATTGGCTCTCCTCTCGTTTAACTGATCCACCTGGTGAACAAGCCTACATCTTTTCTATCCTTAATGACCTAGAGCAGCTTGTAGAACACCCTACCCGTATTCCTGACCTCCTTGGAGAGAGCTCCAACACACTTGACCTCTGCCTTACAACTAATCCTTCTGCATACGTTGTTTATCTTTTCTCTCTGTTGGGCTCCTCTGATCAAAACCTTATCACCTTAACCTGTCCTATCGCTCTGGTACGGCTTGTGGACCCTCCAAAGAAACGTCGTCTGTGGCATTTTGGAGCCGCGGACTGGGAGGCCCTCGGGCAGTACTTCTTTGATTTTCCCTGAAATGATTATTGCTTCCATGGCCAGGAGCCATCTGAGTGTGCCTTGCGCATTACGGAGGTTATTCTCTTGGGCAGGGAAGCATACATTCCTTTCTCATATCCTTTATCTAACACAAAAAGCCTTGGTTAAATCATGCTTGTTCTAATGCTGTCCACAACAAGGAGAGGGCCTATAAAAGGTACCGGAGCCAACCCACCCCTGCATCACATCATCCTTGCGTTTCTGCCCGGAATCGTGCTAAGTCTGTTCTTCGTTCTGCTAAAAATAATTTCATCCGTACTAAATACTCTCAACTCTCCAACTCGAACTCTTCCTGATCCTTCTGGCACCATGCCAAATCCCTTTCTAACAACTTTATCTCATCATCCATCCATCCTCTTTTCTACTCTGATGGTTCTGTAGCTATTTCTTCTATTGATAAAACAGATTTCTTCGCTCTGACTTTCTCCTCCAATTCCACTTTAGACGATTCGGGTGCAGTTCCTCCATCACTTCCCCCCTCTGACTTCCTCATGGCTGACATTAACATTTCTTCAACTGATATACTTTCTGCCATCACTGGCCTCAGTACTAACAAGGCATATGGGCCTGATGGAGTCCCTCCTGTTGTTCTCAAGAACTGTGCTTCTGTGCTTACACCCTGCCTAGGCAAACTCTTTCGCTTTTATTTATCAACTTGTACATTTCCTTCATGCTGGAGGGTTGCTCTCATTCAGTCGGTCCCAAAGAAAGGTGACCATTCCCAACCTTCAAACTATCGTCCAATTGCTTTAACGTCCTGTAACTCAAAAGTTTTCTTAAAAGAAAAATTTTAATCTTTCCTATCACAACCTTCTTTCTGATCGTCAGTATGGGTTCCGTCAGGGACGCTCCACTGGCGATCTTCTCACCTACCTTTCAGACTCCTGGTCATCCTCCTTTCGGGACTTTTAGCGACAGCTTTGCCATTGCACTTGACATCTCAAAGGCTTTCGATCGAGTCTGGCATAAATCTTTAATTTCTAAAATACCCTCTATCCTTCTATCTGTGCCTTCATCTATAGCTTCCTTTCTGGTCTTTCTATAGCCGCTATTGTAGACGGTCATCGTTCTTCTCCTAGATCTATCAACAGTGGTGTTCCTCAGGGCTCTGTCCTATCACCAGCTCTCTTCCTTTTATTCATCAATGACCCTCTAAGCTGTACATCTAACCCTATCCACTCGTACGCTGATGATTCCACTCTTCACCTTTCCATTCGGTTCCCACAGCGTCCATCTCAGCAGTTACTTCAGCAAACAAGGTATGAGGCTATGGCACTCCTAATGTCTTACTTGGCTCGAATTTCTGACTGGGGTAAATATAATCTTATTGTTTTTAATTTATCAAAGACTGACTTCTTACACCTATCAACCTGACAAAATCTTCCACAGGTGTACCCACTAATGTTTAATAATATTCAGCTTAATCCTGCATCATCCTTGAACATGCTTGGGGTTTCATTCACTCGGGACTTATCTTGGAAAGACCATATTACATGTCTTGTAAAATCTACTTCCAAGAGACTAGATGTGCTAAGCCGACTCCGTTCCTTCTTTACCCCTGCACAATTGCTGGCTCCGTACATGGGTTTTATCCGCCCCTGTGTGGAGTACATTTCGCATGTGTGGGGAGGTTCCCCACATACAGTTCTTCTCAACAGGATGGAGTCAAAAGCTATTCGTCTCATTAACTCTCCTCCTCTTACTGACTCCCTTCAACTTGCGTCTCTTTGTTGCATTGTTGCATCTTTACCTCTTTTCTAGTCCTACTTCAGTGGTCACTGCTCCTCTGAACTGTCTGCTTGCATTCCTCCATCTCTATGATGGGTGCGTAGCACTCGTCTAGCAGCAAACTCTCATCACTTTTCTGTCCAACTCTCTAATTCAGGAGTTAGCCGTTAACCCCAGTCCTTCATTCATGCAACAGGTCAGCTCTGGCACTGTCTCCCTCTGTCTGTATTTCCCACTTCCTATGATCTCCAGTCTTTCAAATGCAGTGTGTCCAGGCATCTCGAAATGATCGGATCTTGAATTTGGTTCTTTCTTGTATTTTATTTAAAAAAAAAAAAAAACTTTTGGAAGGAACAGTTATTGCTGGCTCGTGACCTTTGGTTCCTTCTTCCAGGAATAAAAAAAAAAAAAATCATCCGGACCTCCTTTTCCACCCTAAGGCAGGGTGAGGAGTAGCAATGTCCAGGCAGGCCAAATTTTTTCAGTCCAATGGGCCACATTTCCATTCACTCATCATTCAAGACCCTGGAATCCTGGCTCTATCGGATATGCCAAAAACATTCATCACGTTCTGTAGCTTCACATAAACATACTGATTGAGTCAATCCGAGCGCTGCCACGTTAAAAAGGGGTGCCAAATCCCTGATCATGCACTTCTTCTCACAACATTCATCCAGCCAGCTCGATCTCTTGTCAGTTCCCTAGCCTCACCGACTTCCAAATCTCTCTTCCTCACACACTCATCAACCATATCTCTCCACCTTCTCCTTGGCCTACCTCGCCTCCTTCCTCCTTCAAATTCGCTCAGGTATACCTTTTTCACCACTCAGTTGTTATTAACAATAATGAGAAAAACTAAAAATCTACTCACAGAAATGTGGGAAGTTTTTACTAATCCTTTAGTGAGTTGCGTTTTCACCAGTATTTCATTCCAGTTGACATCATGGAATTGTATGCAGCTGAGTGTCACAGAAGCCAGAGAGAAAGTAAATACCTTTCATCTGATCTGTGAGAATTTTAGTCGCTTGTGTTATCTGCCTTTGTCCATCTGTTTCTCTCTATAAATCTGTATTTAATCTATTGACACTCTCCTTACCCATATCTCCATTTATCTTTGTATCACTTCTTTCCATTAATCTGTTATTAATTGGTCTACTCTCTCCTTACCTTTCAGTCTATTTATCTATCCACTTCACGTCATTAATATGTCTTTAATCCACCACCTTAATCACACTTCCGTCTATCTTTCCAGCTACTTGCCTCTGTCTTTTTCTACCTATCGATTATTGTAGCCATCTGAATACAGTACGTAAAATTTCACCACATTTTGGATCTCCATCTATCCTGTCTTCTTATCTGTCTTTCCACGTCTTTGTATCTATCGACTGAGTTAGCTATCAGGTAACAACGCTGAAAATTTATCTCTGTTTTGTGAAAGGATCTCCATTTCTTGTGAATAGGCTTCGTTATCTGAACTTTCCTGCCTAGTGGATGGCAGGATGATGATGATGATGATGATGATTTTGATGATGATGATGATGGTGACTGATGATGGAAGTTTGGAGAGAGAGAGAGAGAGAGAGAGAGAGAGAGAGAGAGAGAGAGAGAGAGAGGGAGGGGCTTTGATATGAGATGCCTTTGACGATTTATACCATACATTAACTCCACGGAAAGTACAAAACAATGCATTTATGATCTAAGGGATGGTTGGGGTTTATTGCTCACATAATGCCACTCAGGGATGAGTAACTTGTACTTATTGTAATAAACGAATGGGCTGAGTAGCCTAACCCTAATGACGCTGCGTTTCTGATAGTGTAGAGTGAAATAAAAGACTAATGGTAGTAGTAGTAGTAGTAGTAGTAGTAGTAGTAGTAGTAGCAGTAGTAGTAGTGGTGGTGGTGGTACTGGTAGTAACAGGTAGAATTAGTAGTGTAGTAATATTTGCACTAAAAATATTAATACTAAAAATAACTACAGGCCCCCTTCAAAGGAGGAATCACACCAGCTGCGAGCCGATGCATATCTAGCGCGGCCCGGAATATGACGTTGACCTTGACCTTCTCTCACCAATTTCAAACTCATAGGAGATTTTCATCCCTCTTACACGCCTGTAAAATTTGTTGATGATATATTGACCGGTTGCAAAGTTATCGTGATAACTGACACACGTACTGACAGACAGACAGACAAACTGAAAACAATACCCGTAGGAGATTTTCATCC